>NC_080720.1:33808351-33828351 GCF_019097595.1 Hemibagrus wyckioides
TCTTTAATTTAATTCTAAAATCTAGTTAGAGTTAATTTAATCTAAAAATCATGTCGAAGAGATGCTAATTTGAGTTATTGGCTAATTTGGGTACGAATATCCTTTAGTGTTAAAATAAAGATAAAAAATTTGTGGCCTTTATGAGATTTAGAACTCAACTCACTGTGTTTCTCACAATAGCACAAGGTTAGTTAAATGTTGATGTTCCTCGTGGTTTTATCTCATTTTCACTTCATAAAATCGATAACACAGCGTTGTACTAGCTTGATAAATCATACTGTCTTTGTTTTAGCATTTCATGAATGTATCTGAGGTAAAAGATTTTCCCCAGTCTTGTTTACACTCACATCATGTCTTTATGCTGGCTAGAAAATACTAACTTTGTTAAGATTGTAATTTTAGTCATACATGAGCTTATTTTTATTCATTTCCCAACTAGTCTGAGGTAAATGTTAATGTTCCGGATGTTTCTGTCACATTTCCACTCTTCACACAATCTGTAAAAGACAACAGCTAAATGCTAGTTTACTAAATCACAATTTCAGGCACACTTTTTTTGCCTCAGTATTATCTGAGGTAAATGTTAAGGTTTCCGGATGGTTCTGTATCATTTTTACTCTCACTGTCTATGTTTATGAAACCTAACAGCTGCATACAAGCTAGCTTTTTCTTTCTGCTCTCCATAATTAGCTAGCTTATTCTTGATGTCCATTATTCCCAGGTGATTTAACCACTTTTATTGTCCTGTGCTCATCATGTGTTTAATTAATTCCAGAATAAAAGACGAGACGTTGAACACATGTGTTACAGGTGTGTGCTGATTAGGAGGCATCTGTCCACACAGATGGTTAACATACACTGACATGACAGCAACATGGGGTGTATATATATATATATATATATATATTCATTTCATTAAGTTCAGTGAATCAGTGAATCAATGAATCAGTGAATCAATGTGTGAGAAAATGCAACATAAATAAATAAACAGTTATATACTTAATGCATTCATTGAAGCTAGTGCTAAAAATCTGTGTGTTCCTTCTTCATCACTCAGTGCAAGCAAACCACACACACACACACACACAACCACACACACACAGGATGAATATTTTTTGAAACAAAAGAGCAAGGAGGACAGAGATGGATGAACATCTCAGTAGATGTGTGTGTGTGTGTGTGTGTGTGTTAATGTTGAAGTCTCAGAATAAAATCATGTCAGGATATATTTAGCATCCTCAACAAGCTAACTGTTAATTGATCCTCATAAATGAAGTACACACAACAAAGTGCTGAAACAGGTTGTCTGCTCACACACACACACACACACATCACAGACTGCTTCTTAATTAATATCCACTGTATCATGGCAACATACTCCCACGTTTTCTCTGTTTGTTAGCACAGTGCTAATTATCACAGAGGAGCAGATGGATCACAACTTACAATCTGTATCACACACACACACACACGCACACACACACACACACACAGCTTCAGTCCCTTTCTCATTCCTCCTCCCTCGTTCCTGTCGTCTGTAACCTGCTGCCACTTCCCTGAATGTCTAAAATTGTTGCATGCTTCCATCTCACACACACACACACACACACACACACGCCTCTTCTCTTCACACGACTGTGAGATTGATGTGGTCGGTGAGCTTGTTGCCATGGTGATACCTGAGGATAAAGGACTGGAGGAAATAGCAGGAAAAGAGCAAAGTGAGGATGAAAGATGAAAGAAAGAGAGGAAGAGAGGGAAAGGAAGACAGGAAATAATTACACAGGAAAAAAGGAAACTGAAAAAAAACAAGAGTGGAGGAATAGAGGGAAAGAAAGAGAGGTGTGGTATTACCTCAGTTAGCTCACGGTTAACGTTAGCCATTTAGCATCACCTCAGCTAGCTAGCTAGCGGTTAACGGTTAATTCCAGCTTCGAGGCCTTTCACTTAATTTCGGATTAAATTAAGGTTTTTTTCAAGATTTTATTAAAGGTGTGTGTTTGTCACAGAAACTTCATTCTCAGGAGAGAATTATTATTCAGGAGTGTAATATTTAACACTGATCCTGTCTCACACACACACACACACACACACACACACCGGCGGCTGTGTGTGTGAGATAACGGTTTGTGCAGCGATAGCAGGATGGAGTAATGAATAATAAAAGAACCAAACTCATCAATCACACACACACACACACACACACACACACACACACACTCGATGTGTTATATATAAGTGGATACAGAGATGGAAATGCTGATTGAATTAATCACCACTAACACTCTGTCTATCTATCTGTCTCTCTCTCTCTCTCTCTCTCTCTCTTGAGTTTTGTTAAATGTAATATTTTTGTTAGATTTGATCTGAATTCTTTGTCACTCGTCAGTTAGAATTCCCATGTGGTCATTTCTGGTGTTTGGAGAGGTTGCAGCGGCGTTCCTCTTTTCCGGACAGGAAGCGGTGGATAAACATCAATTAGCAGATTAACAGCTATAATTACATTCAAGGTATAAAATTACCCATAATTCCCGGGATGGTGTGAGTCCAGGGTCCCTTTTGGAAAGTGTTCTGACGTTCCCCAGTGTTTATTAATGAAGCATTACAACTCGTTAATGACATCATCACACACGAACGAGCCCAAAACACCTCGTTTACACACACAGACTAGACGTGAACATTCCTAAACCCCCCTCCCCTCTCTCTTCATTTCATTTCATTTCCTCTTTTCCATTCTCCTCTCCTTTACTCTTATTACTTTTCCTGTCCTCCTTTCTCTTGCCTCCATCTTTCATTCTTCTTTTTGTCTCTTATAGCATTCTTCTCTTCCTTCCTGTCATTTATTTTCCTCTCATCATTCCATTCCTCATTCTTTTCAATTTTCTTCTTTATTTTCTCGCCTTTCTCTCCACTTCTTTCTTCTTTTATTTTATCCTTTTCTTTTTCACATCAGTTTCTCTCACTTTTTCTTCTCCTTCATTTCTGTCTCTGTTCTCTTTTCCTCTCCTTTATGCTCCTCTCTTCTCCTTCTTTCCTCTCATCATCTTCTCTTCCTCACTCTTATTTTTCTTTTCTACTCTTTCACTTCTTTTACAAATTTTGTCATTTTATCACCTATTCTTTTTTCTTTTCTGCTCTCTCTCTCTCTCTCTCTCTCTCTCTCTCTTTTGTGACAGAATTGCTTTGCGGTTTAGATTCTCAGCTTTCCTTCTGGTTTTTTCCCCTCTCTTTGTCCTCCCTCCCCTCTCTCTCTCTGTCTCTCTCTCTCCCTCATTCTCCCCCACCTCTTTCCATCCCCCCCCCTTCTCTCTTCCTCTCTCCCCCTCCCTCTTTTTCTCATTTTCGCGAGACGGCACATGACATTGATTTTCATCAGGGTTTGAAAATAACCTCGCCGGAGCCCAGGCGACCCACACACACACACACACACACACACACACACATTATTTATTTATTTATGTATTTTTGCATATCGGTGAGTTTTGCCTCACTGAGCACGTGCCGGGAATAACGCAGGACAGCAGATGACAGATGAGTTCAGGTGGGGTGGAGTGCAGGCGTGTGTGTGTGTGTGAGTGTGTGTGTGTGTGCGTGTGTGTGTGTGATGGATGATGGAGTGATGGGACGTCTCTCTGATGCACCAACCAATTAAATTCAGTGTGCAGCGGCTCCTCACTTCCTTCACACTTCAATAATAAAACATCCAATTTGGACACTTGAATAACTCACTGCTACAGAATACAGGGATGGAGACGGAGAGATGGAGAGACTGAGGAGACGGAGAGATGGAGGAGATGAAGAAATGGAGGAGACAGAGAGATGGAGGAGACGAAGAAATGGAGGAGACAGAGAGATGGAGGAGACGGAGAGGTGGAGGAGATGGAAAGATGGAGAGACTGAGAGACGGAGAGATGTAAGAGATGGAGAGGGAGATGAAGGAATGAATCTGAGGGCAGAAATACAGATAGATACAGGGACAGAGAGAGCGAGGAGGTGGAGAGACAAACTGAACAGATAAAGATAAAAAGAAAAAAAAGGGACAGAGACAGGAGACGACATGAAAACTGTCCAGAGACGGAGGCAGGGACGTGTTCTTACAGAATCACAGACTCTATCACAGAGACAGAGACAGGAGAAGACGTCAGGACACATCCAGGGGACGTCCCAGTCTGGAGCCGTGGGATACTGGTCTGTCCTGGTGCTGATTTTCCGTACTCTCCCCCCGAACACTAATGAAGCTGGAATAAAGAAATGATGCAGGATTTTCAGCTGAACTGTTCCACAGACTCCAGTCTCCAATAAATCCTCTGTGGTGAGCTTAAAGAAACACAGCGCTAATGTGAGCTAACACACACTGATACACTTCACTAACTGTGAATAAACCACAGACAGAAGGGCAGACAGGCTGGCAGACAGACAGAAAAAAAGGCACACAGACAGGCAGACCAACAGACTGACAGGTAGGCAGACAAATAGGCAGACAGACAGACAGGCATATAGGCTGGCAGACAGACAGGCAGACCAACAGACAGACAGGTAGACAGACAAACAGACAAATAGGCAGGCAGACAGAAAGGCAGATAAGCTGATAGACAGATAGACAGACACATAAAGGCACACAGACAGGCAGACTGACAGACAGGTAGACAGACTGACAGGCAGGCAGGCAAACAGACAGGCAGACAGACAGACAGGCATACAAAAAGGCACACAGACAGGCAGACAGACAAGTTTGAGGACCAAGAAAGGGAACAAGGAACAAAAAAGGACAAAGGGCAGGAATAAAGACAAGACTAAAATCCCAGACAAAGGGACAAGATGAAGACATTGAAAAGAAGAGACACGGCAGAATTAGGGACAGACACGGGGAGGAAGAGAAAAGGGACAGAAGGACAGAGAGCATTTATTCAACATTAAAACAAATTTATTCAAAAACAGAAGCAGTGTTTAAAATGACTTTTATTTTATTCTGTCAAAAATGCCATCTTTAACACGACACTTCAGTCAACTTCTAAAGTCCAAAACATGTCCAGACCGGACCAGCGTCTTCCTCCTCCTCCGCCTCCTCCTCATCATCATCATCATCACAGTCCAGAGGTTTGATGGCTCGAGCTCGGACCCTCTTCTCTTCTCCTCTCCTCTGTGCGCGAGCGTGTGACTGCCTCCGACAGGAAAGGGCACATTTACATAGTGAGCTGAAAATCTGATCATATAAATGTAAATAAGGAGGAATTTCAGCCTTCCAGCTGATAACACACACGCTGAGAGAGCGATGGAGAGAGGCACGGAGAGAGGGAATAAGATGGAGTGGGAGCGGGAATCATTTTTAATCTCAACACTGTTGTGCCACGCAATAATAAACCAGTGATGGATGGAGGAGGAAGAAAGAAAAATAGAGGTGACGTGAGACAAATGAAGAGACGGAGTGACAGACGGATAAAGAAACTGATGTGTCTTAACGCACATGGCCACCAGGGGGCAGCAGCAGCGAGGCGGAAAAATACTGAAAAGATGGGAAAATATTTTTTAAATAAAACATGATGATGATGATGATGATGATGGTGAGCACTTCCTATCCACTATATAGTGCACTATTCTTATGCCTCTTTTTCATTTTGTATTCTAAAGGCGTCATGCAAACTTAATAAAAATTAAAATAAATCCAGATGATGCGCACAGGAACATACAGCACTCTAGATTCTAGAGAGTAGGTAGTAGGGCATTAGGGGGTAGGGAGCAGGGAAAAGGGAGTAGGGCATTACTGACATGTGGCTCTTCTCCCTCGTTGCTCTTCTTCAGAATTTTCAGTGCAGCTTCACTTCAGCATCGTGATCCGTTCACCTGCGACACGTTTTCGTCTTTCAGCTGGAGAGAAGCAGCAGGTTTCATGTCTCTCTCCAGCTCTACATTCATTTCAACTCCATTTCACTTGCATCTGACTGTTAATAAAGGCGAATTTGCATATGGGCGTGGCTACAACTGGGACACGCCTCCTCCGATGAAAGTTTGTTAGCGAGCCAAGGAGAAAAGGACACAAGACAAAATTATGCACGTGAAGAGATGGACGTCAACAGCGAAGATCAACAACAGAGTGTGTGTGTGTGTGTGTGAACGAGTTCAAGGTCACTGCAGTCACAGGCAGTGTGATATTTCCTCAAATTAACAACAGTGATTTAGCAGCAGGATAATGACTGACTGAAGATACACAAACCGCGCGGTTAAATGAGCGCGTGCTAATTAATGCGTTAATTAGTGCCTTAATTAGGTCACTCATTAGTGCTGTTGTTGAGGTCAAACTGAAAATATCAGCAGATTATCAGGATCAAAGCTGGGCGCTGTGACGTCACGATTTCTCCAACGCAGCCTTCCCGCCATCTTTACAAAAACGCTCCAAAAAACCACCAGTATTCCCGCCGTGTCGCAGGGACACAACATTCCAACTGGAATTGCGGAAGCTTTAAGGCGGAAGTGACGAAGGAGCAATAGTGACGCCTGGAGAGCAGTTACAGGTGTGTGTTTGTGTGTGATTATCAATGGGCGGAGCCACAGCTGGAGCAAACAGAGTTCTGTTTACAACAACAATAATAATAATAATAAGAAGAAGAAACATATTTCACTAATCAGGTCATTCCTGATAATAATTATGTCTATAGACTCGTTCAGGATTCAAGAGACATTTATTTAGCTTACAGAAATGCACACACACACACACACACACACACACACACACACACCTATTGAACACAGTGTGATATTAACAAACACTGAAATGAAAGTAAATCAGATCAGTGGCGTGAATGCAAATAAAACACGTGTAGAGACTTCAGCGAACTTAACAACAGAAAATATACCCTTAATTTTACACACACACAAACACACACACACACATACACACACAAACACACACACACACAAACACACACATACACACACACACACACACACACACACACACTCTGAACAAGTTTCTCCCAAACCATATGAACGTGGTGTAAAGTTAAAATGTTTAAAAGCGCTGTATGTGAAGCGGACAGGAAGCATGCTAACGAGGCTAGGAACTTGCAGAATGTCAGCTAGCATGCTAATGAATAACACGGCTAGCACGATGCCAGGTGCTTTCTTTTAGCTTTCTTTTTTTTTTACACATTTAAAAAAGATTTATTGAAGGTTTCAGTTCATTTGGTGTTGTAAAGTTATCACAGGAAACAATGCTAACAAAGACGGAAATCAAGGCATGCTAATGGAAAACTGTTACTATGGCAACCAGTTACTACTCACTTCCGCGTCACTCTTTACAGAAGGAAACCCTGCTGCTGGAACAGGAATAAAATGACATCATGATGACGCTATGCTAACACTCACTAGCTAACACACACACACAATAACGACACATTTTCAATTGGCTAACACTCCTGTACCTAGCCGCCTAGCTAACTCACATCCGGTGTTTTTGGCTAATCCTAGTTAGCCTAGCTATTGTTACTTCCTAACTAGCAGTAACAGCTAACTCACTCAGTGATAAGATGTTGTTCTGAGATAAGTAAAACATCTCTGTGTATAAGAGTCATGGGTCAGGTTTAGATTTCAAAATAATGTTCAGCAGGCTAACCAGCTGGCAGGGTTGAGTTAGCTAGTCAGGGTGTGTTAGCGTTAGCGAGGTAGCCTTGTTACATCATAACACAATTTTACTGTTTTTAAAAGATTGACATCATTCTGAAGGGCAAATCCAGGGAGTAGGCAAGAAATACAACACTGAACACACACACACACACACACACACCTCACTTTCACACCACTGACATGTATCAGCATTTCTACAGTCCATGTGTTGATGTGGAGGAATGGAGTGATGGACAGATGGACAGGTCAGACGGAGGTCTACATCTCGTGTGTGAGCGCGTCGCTGGCGTCTCCGTTGGAGTGTGTGGTGTGTGTGTTGCTCTCGTTGAGACGGCGGACACGATACACCTCGTAGTGAATACTGCTGGTGATGTCCTTCAGATTCTGCATGTGTGTCCTGAGAAACAGCATTTATTTATTTATTTATTTATTTATTTATTTATTTATTTATTTACTTACTTATCTGTTTATTTGTTTGTTTGTGTTTATTCAGTGTCAGTATTCGTTACTCACCTGATGAGCAAATCCCGCAGATATGCAAACTCACAGTGCGCTACGTTCTCCACTGTAACACAACACACACACACACACACACACACACTGTACATCTACAGCTCACTCATTCAGATATATTTAAGTTTCAACACAATTAATTACCCCCCCCCCATCGGTCTCTCTCTCCTTCTCTCTATCTCTTTCTTTCCCCTGTATTTCTCTCTGTCTCTCCCTCTCTCCTTCCTTCTCTCTCTCTCTCTCTCTCTCTCCCCCACTCTCTCCCCTATCTGCCCCTCTCTGTCTCTCTCTCTCCCCCATCTTTCTCTCTCTGTATCTCTGTCTCTCTCTCTTTCCCATCTTTCTCTCTCTGCCTCTCCCTCCCTGTCTCTGTCTCTTTCTCTCTCCCTCTGTCTCTCTTTCTCTCTTACAAGTATACAAAAGTTACAAGTATAAATGCATTTTTCTGACTGTGTGTGTGTGTGTGCACTGTTTTGTGTGTGTGTGTGTGTGCGTGCACTGTTGTGTGTGTGTGTGTGTGTTTTTACCTTCTACTGTGCCCCATCGTGTTTTCCTACCCAGAAGTCTCTTCCCGTTCACCTGGTACTCCTGATCACTGCCAACCACTGCAAAGGGGATCATGTCCTACACACACACACACACACACACACACACACAGATTCAGTAGCTGATACAGTGGTATTTAACGTGACTCCATGTTGCCCCGTCCTGCCCCACAGAGCTTACCCTAATCTTCTCGTTGATTATTCTGTCCTCTGCGTCCTCATCAAACTCCGTCTGAGGGTAAACCTCAATCTCATTGGCTCGCAGATCCTCCCTGATCTATACACACACACACACACACACATTCAGAGGAAGTGGACGATAAACGACTTCCTGTTTCAGGATTTAACCGACAGGAAGCAACACCAGTGTGTTAAACTTTAAAGTGAAAAAACTGAAACTTTATGTGGTGTGTGTGTGTGTGTGTGTGTGTGTGAGCTTCACCTTCTTTTTAAAGAAGTCTCTCTCCTCCAGCGTTAGTGTGTCAGCTTTAGCGATCACAGGAACAATGTTCACCACTTTACTCAGGTGTCTCATGAACTCGATATCAATTGGCCGCAAACTGGAACCACACACACACATACACACATACACACACACACAAACACACCATTTGATACTGATTTTATACCCAAAACGAGTCTGATTCTTCTGTTCTGCATCTGTCCCACCAGCACAGACTTAAAGCTCCGCCCACAAATAGTTCCTGGTCCATAAAAAGTACCAACACTGAAGCAGGAACTAAAAAGGTTCCTAGAGCTGTGGTAGAAGCAACTCCTGTTTTCTGTATTAGAATCCATCCATAATGTAGACTCAGGCACTTCTGTGATCTCATTAGCCTATAGTGTGTATGTGTGTGTGTGTGTGTGTGTGTGTTTGTACCAGTGTCCAGTCGGTGGGATGAAGTAAATGCAGCAGTGCACACGTGTGTCTGGAATTTTCTTCTTCCGGCTGATGTTGACCTCCTCCTGCAGAAACGTCTCGTACTGCTCATTAATGAACTTCATGATCGGCATCCAGCTACACACACACATGCACACACACACACACACACAGATTTAGGACATCATTTAAACTCCTCTGCTCACACACAGGCACACGTGAGAGTTCTCATACCAGTTCTCATTGTTGATTTGATCTCCGAATCCTGGTGTGTCGATCACCGTCAGCTTCATCCTCACACCTTTCTCTTCAATGTCTAACACACACACACACAGTTAACTTTACATGTTTATATGTGTAACTGTAAATGATAAATATAATTTGTAAAACAGCCACCAGGGGGAGCATTTCAGCTTCTATACAGTCTGTACTTCAATATACAGTGTATATTGATACACACACACACACACACACACATCAGTGTACTGTACTGATGCCCAAAAAGAAATATGTGGTTATGTATTGTGAGTGTGTGTAAATTTGAGTGTGTGTGTGTCTCACCATGGCTAATGGATTTGATCTCGATGGTTTGAGGAATTCTCTCCTCGTCGCTCGGCATCACTGACCTCCGGCTCACTTTGGACTTGAACAGAGTGTTAATGAGAGTGGACTTACCGAGACCGCTCTGACCTACACACACACACACACATGGTATTAGGATCTGGATGTTGTCCTGAATATTCACATGACTCACGTTTTTGTCAGCACAGAGACTCAGTAATGATTCTAATATCCAGCTTTTCTCCATTTATAGTTAGAGTTAAAGTTCTGGAACGTTCTACACACACTCGATCCCTCAGCTGCCTCTTTATTCTCTCTGAAGACAACGATCACAGCTTGGTCATGTTACTGAGAAGCTGAAACTCCTCTGTCCTGAAGATGTTCCAGCATCACCTCTGACTGGTACACAGCGCTGACACTGGAGACTCCTTCCACACACACAAGCCATTACCATAGAAACCTGGGCTCCTGTCAGAGCTGCTGTCACTCACCCACTACCATGATGTTGAGTTCGAAGCCCTGCTTCATCGCTTTCCTCCTCATCTGCTCCAAAATGGCGTCGATGCCCACATAGCCAAGCTCCGCCCCCTTGTCTGCACCCTTGTCCGCCCCTTTGTCTGCCATGTTGCCGTGGAAACCGGTGCTGATCTCTAATCCTGAAGAACAACAAAATACACGATTAAAATCTTAACCAGAATCTTTACACAGTTCCTCAGCGCTCTGTCTGCGCTAGCTCTGTCGCTAACTTCTCACAACAATGTTTTAGCTGCTAATTACGCTTCTATCAAAAAACTGTAGAGAGAGAGACAGAAAAAGAGACAGACAAACAGAGAGAGAGAAACAGACAGAGAGAGAGAGAGAGAGAGATCTGACAGACGTGTAGAAACACAGATGATTAATTATAAAGTAAAGTTCGTATCAAACTCCTGTCATAAATTTAGAAGGGATAAAAACATGTGAGGAATTTCACACGTGTGTCACGACCTGTTTTTACCTGCAACTTTAAAACAAAACCAATCCAACTCTTTAACTCTTTATTCCAGCACAATAAAGAATCTTTCACTAACATCTGCGTTAATAAACATTCACATAAACCATAAACTGTACGAGTCTCAAAATAATCAGTGTCACTTTCTCCAGAAAATAAACCACTTTTTGGTGGAATGTTCTGACAGAGAAACACACTGTGAGAGGTGACGAGGTGACGAGGAGTCATGGCAGAACGTTCTGTGGAGCAGAAAACAGCCAAAAAAAGCAAAAGAAAAGAAAAGACGTTGCAGTGAGTTGAATGTTTCCTGTTTCACACAACCACAGACCTTTTACCGGCTAATCAGCGTGTTTAAAACAAATGCTAATGTGCTAACAGATATAAATGAAAGCTCAGGTTGTCTGAATGCTAACACAACTCCATAATGTATATTTTTCACTAGCATGCTAATCATTTAATGCTAAGGCCACAGTTCTGCTCATGTGTAGCATAGTGACAACTCAGCCTTCCAGTAACACTTGTTAGCTTTTAGCAATAATGATTAACACATTAAAAACAAGTGTAGCATGATTATTAGCATGCTAAAAGTAGAGATTAAGCTCAAGGCTGTAGGTGGTGCTCAGGTATATCTTACTAGCATGATGCTAAGTGTCTCATCATATAGTTTTAATTCTGCAATCTGCTTTTATTAGTTTATACAGTTACTGCAATGCTAACACACCCTGATAATTCCGCTTAGCATAACTAATAGCTCTTAGCATGCTAACATGTTGAATGATGAATAAGGCCACAGCTGCGCTCTTGTCAGTGTCGTTTCTTGCACAGTGCTAACTTGCAATTAGTCTCTAACTTCAAGATTAATCTTTAACTGAATTCCATCTTTCAGCTAGTAACACTTACTAGCTAATAAACTGTCTTAATATATCTGGTTAGCATGCGACTTTATTAGCCATAGAGGGTAAAATTGTGAGCAGAATAATGAAGAGTCAGGTTAAAATCTTTGTTAGTGGGTAGAAACATTTAAAATACACAAATCTATTAGCTTGGCTAACTTAGCAAGCTTTGCTAGCATAACTGCAGTGAAAATCAGAATATTTATTTTTAAAAGAGCTGCCACTTAGCATTAGTTTACTTTCTCTCATTTCTTTCTTAATTAAAGAGGAAATTTGTACAGAATTTAGTGTAAAGGTTTCCAGGTAATGATGAATGATTAATGAAGTGAATTATTTATGAGTAATGATGAATATTTAATTTCATTTAAAATCATTCTGTTTTAAAGAGAGAAATCAGAGAGCATGATTAAGACTGAAACACTGAGAGCAACTGTCACCGAGCTACACACACACACACACACACACCTGCTGTGGCCATCTGCTCACACACACACACACACCATAGATGAGCTGATTGTGTGACTCAAAGAGCTGATTCAGACTCAGACCGTTAAATCGGTTTTAATGCAAATACACACACACACACACACACACCTCTCGCACACACACGCATGCACATGAAGAAACCACAATCTATGCCAAAAGCATCCCAAACCTCTCTGAGAAACGCACACACACACACACACACATGCACACACACACACACATGCACACACAAATACATACACATGCACACATTCACTCCTCAGTGCATCCCAAAGGCATCCCAAACGTCTCTAAAACGCACACACACACACACACACACACACAAGATCTCAAATGTCAACAGACGTTGAAAGCATCCCAAACTTCTAAACACCCCCCACCCCCCCCACACACACACGTCAGAGTGAAATAAGATTCAGGAGGATGAGTGAGTAACAGTTTTATACTGGTCCTGTTTCAGCTTTGAAAAAACACACACACACACACACATGGAAGAGGAAGTGGTTTTACTGCGTGCACTTTCTCTGAGCTGATATACGCGGCGCTGAATGAGAGAAGACGTTTCAGCAGACAGGAAGTGGAGCAGGATGGAGACGATCTCCTCACCTGATAACACGCTTCTCCTCACGCTACTCGTTTACATACCTTCATTAGATGCTACAGCATGATGTTTAACACCTTTAAACTGCCCTTAGCTGCTGAGGTTATTTTTCTAAATTCTCTCTCATTTAAATTTTTTAAATTATTATTAAATATATATGTATAGTTTAGGATTGGGGCGGGGCCTGCTCAATTTGTGTTGTCACAAAATAATGATGGTTGGAATGATGGTTTAGTTCCTCAGCCATAAAATCTGCACGCTAAACTAGCTAGGAATTCTTCTTATATTAGTGATCCCCAGACATAGGTGACAATGACTTGATGATGTTAGGTTCCTAATTTACATAATCATGAATATTCATTTCAGCGGGTTGTTCTGTTTCAGTCAGGGTTAAATGACGCACGCTTCAGGACGCGGTTGTGTGGATGGAGATGTTGACGTGGGGATCGAGGAGAACCACAAGAGAAGGAATGTCACTGAACCACTTCATCTGTCACCTCCTACTTTTCCAAAAAAACAAAACCCCCGCTGGATGTGACCTTTGACCCCTTGCACTGCTAGAACAGATGGTGAGAGAGTGTTTATATTCCTGTGTGGGTTTGTGGGACTTTTCTTTTTAAAGAAGTTAACAAAAGTGCAAAGAACTGCATGGTTCCTCAACACAGTTCCTGAAGGAGTTCCTGATTTGTCTTTACACCACAAAGTGCATGGAATTCACTGCTGCTACAACAAGCAGAAAGAAATAACACTACACAAGCCTGAGGTTTAGCGATCTTCTGTTAGCTAAATTCCTGCTAACAATTTTATGCTTGAATTGTTACTTCTAAAAAACATTTGGTTCATATAACATTCTGGATGTGTTTAGGAAATGTTTTTGCATAAACAGTTCACATTTTCTTTCACAGGAACCTGCTAATGATTACGTCTCTATATTGTTTGCAGTGTTTTTAAAAACGTTGCAGAAACGTTATCGCCTGAACGTCTGAGCAATAATGAACATTTCATACAGAAACCTTCGCCTCCGAAAACGTTGTGGTCTGCGGAAAAGTGCTAACTTTTTAGCAATGAACAGATCCTGGAACTAAAAGCATCACCGGTTCCTCCTGTGGAAGTTCCTGCATTGATAAAAAGGTAGCTTTTTCATTTGATTTACAAGTATAATTGTTAATTAATTAAAAATCAGAATGCTAATGTTTCTCAGCCCTGTGTTAGCTGAGTTAGCAGTTGATGCTAAAGTGTCATTACTGTATAATTTAGGCTAATAAAGCCTTTTCTTTTTTTTTACAAGCTTGCCAACACAACTGAGGTAAATGTTTGGGGTTTTTCTGACACGTTTCCATGGTTACTGTGTTTGTGCTAGCTAGCTAAATCATTAGTCTTCAGTTAGTTTATAATCGGTGGACATATTTATCATTTGTGTATTAAATCCTCTGATGACTTTAAGCAAGTCCTCAGTGAGTGTGTGTGTGTTGGAGTGTGTGGTGTGAGTGTGTGTGTTGGAGTGTGTGGTGTGTGTGTGTGTGTTGGAGTGTGTGGTGTGTGTGTGTGTGTGTGTGTGTGTGTCTGTGTGTTGGAGTGTGTGGTGTGAGTGTGTGTGTGGTGTGTGTGTGTGTGTGTTGGAGTGTGTGGTGTGTGTGTGTGTGTGTTGGAGTGTGTGGTGTGAGTGTGTGTGTGGTGTGTGTGTGTGTGTGTGTTGGAGTGTGTGGTGTGTGTGTGTGCTGGAGTGTGTGGTGTGTGTGTGTGTTGGAGTGTGTGTGTGTGTGTGTGTGTCTGTGTGTTGGAGTGTGTGGTGTGAGTGTGTGTGGTGTGTGTGTGTGTTGGAGTGTGTGGTGTGTGTGTGGTGTGTGTGTGTGTGTGTGTGTGTGGGAGTGTGTGGTGTGTGTGTGGTGTGTGTGTGTGTGTGTGTGTTGGAGTGTGTGGTGTGTGTGTGTGTGTTGGAGTGTGTGGTGTGAGTGTGTGTGGTGTGTGTGTGTGTTGGAGTGTGTGGTGTGTGTGTGGTGTGTGTGTGTGTGTGTGTTGGAGTGTGTGGTGTGTGTGTGGTGTGTGTGTGTGTGTGTTGGAGTGTGTGGTGTGTCTGGAGTTTAAACAATGGCAGTGAAGAGGAATTTCTGAAACTTCTGAAACTTGTTGAAGCTCAGCATCACGGAAACTGAAGCAAAACCGCAGTATGAACTCTAACGACTTCCTCTCATCACAGAGAGAAAAAACAGAACAGAAAAACTATACTCCAATACACACCTGATATTAACACATACACACACACACACACCAAACTTAAATAAACACCACAAATTGATAAGTGCCGTGAGTAAAGTTTAGCCTAGCGCTCTGGAGTTCATCTCTCAGTCAGGATTAAATACTTCAGTGTTCAGAACTAAACGTTATGTAGGCACACGGGGGCGGAGCTTTTCTAAAACAGGGGTGTGTCCAAGTGATGCTCATTATATAGTTATATAGTATTATATAACACACACACACACACACACACACACACGTTATGATCCTGTATAAAGATAACACTGCGCTGGATCAGGTACTGTTCTCTGGGCTGCTGAATGTGGAAGCTGTTGATCTCAGTGAGGAAGGTGATGCTCACAGTGATGAAGGTGATGAAGAAGAAAAAATCCATTTAATTTTAATAACCTGAACATGGAGTGAATCAGCTGCAGAACCCAAATCTGAACACTGGCAACTTTCCCCCTCACTGAAACTCAGACAACAAGACACGAGAGCAGGAGAGAGAGAGAGAGAGAGAGAGAGAGAGAGAGAGAGAGAGAGAGCGCAATCAAAAGAAGACAGCAACGGAAAAGAGGGAAACAGGGAGTGAGAAAGAGAAAGGAAGTTAGAAAATTAAAAGACAAAATAAAGGACAGAGAGAAAGGAATGGAAAAGAGGAAAGGAACAAGACCGAAAGGAACTGAAAGAGAAAAAAAGAAGAAGAGAACAAGGCATAAGGATTACAGTGTGGAAGGAAATGTAGTGACAGAAAAAGAAGAGAAATAGAGAGATAACGGTAAACGAAAGAGAAAAAGAAAGAGGGAAAAGGGAAGGAAGTGAAGAAAATAAAGGGAGGAAGGGGAGATGAGGGACAGAGGGAGATGAGAAAGTATGAGAACAAGAAAAACATGGAAGAGAAAGAGAAAGTGGAGGAGTGTGTGAGAGAGGGAGGGAGAGAGACAGAGAGAGAGAGGGAATAGAGGGAAGAAGAGAGAGAAAGAAAAGAGAGGGGGGGGAGAAAGAGAGAGAGATTGAAAGATGGAGAAATGTGGGTCACTGAACACTAACTTCAGTTTGAGCTCATCATCTTTTTCAGTGTGTGTGTGTGTGTATGTGTGTGTGTGTGTGTGTGTGTGTGTGTGTGTGTGTGTGTGTGTGTGTTGGGGGACAGAGATACAATGCTGCTCAATATACACTCCTGCCAAAAAACTTCCCCTGCCCCCCTCTTCCTCCTCACACTGGCAACCACCCAGTCAGGATACCTGGGACACACACACACAGTGACACACACACAGTGACACACACTGATACACAAACACTGACACACACTCACTGATACACACACACTCTCACACACACACACTCTCACACACACACACACTCTCACACACACACACACTCTCACACACACACACACCCTCACACACATCTCTCGGATGGAAAATAAATAACGTTCTGAAAAAAGCGTAAAGAACAGATGAATGACTCACCCTTCCTCAGAACGCTGTCTCACTCTCTCTCTGTCTCTCTTCTCCTTCTTCTTACACTCCCTACCTCTTTCACTCCCTCTCTCACTCCTTATTTTTGTCTCTCTCTCTCTCTCTCTCTCTCTCTCTCTCTCTCTCTCTGCTTACAACACCAGCTGGGCTCGGCTAGTACTCTCAGGCCACGCCCCTTGTAGGTCACATGATTTAGGGCAGCCAATCTGAATGCAGCTCTCTATTCAGTGAGACACAGTGGAGTAGTAAAAGTGCAGCTTTCCCTGAAGTCACATCATAAACAAATAAACAAAATGAACAAGTCACAAATATGTAATAAATACATCTACATGAAAAAGGAGATAAATAAAGAAATAAACACAAAGAAATATGTGAAAAAGCAAATACAGCAAAATATAAAGATATTTAAATAAACAACACAACAAATTATTAGACATAAATAAAAAACAGAATAAATAAATGAAAGTTTTTATAAGATTAAAAATGTAAAACTTTAATACAAACTGAAAACAAAACTAAATATGCTAGTAAGCATGTAAATAAATCAGTAAACAATACACAAACTTCACACGCAGACACACACATACACAATCACACACACCCCCACACACACAACTCACACAAATACACACACACCCTCACACACACACATACACGGACAATCACACACACACACACAACACACACACCCTCACACACACACAGACAATCACACACACACCCCCACACACACAACACACACACACACAACACACCCTCACACACACATACTCACACACACACAGACAATCACACACACACCCCCACACACACAACACACACAAATACACACACACTCACACATACACAGACAATCCCACACACACAACACACACAAATACACACACACACACTCATACACACACACACACTCACACACACACATACACAGACAATCCCACACACACAACACACACAAATACACACACTCACACACAGGCATACACTCTCACACTCACACACACACACATACACAATCACACACACCCCCACATACACAACACACACAAATACACACACACACACACACACACAAGAAAAGTGCGACATTCTCAGTGATTTTGTTGAACAGAGAGTAAAATATTGATCAGTTGTATGAGATTAGTGTTTTATTGTAATGAGAGGAATAAACCCTGAGTGCAGAGAGACCGAGAGAAAAAAAAAACTCATCTGCATACAACTTCCTTTCCTTCCAACAAAGTGATTTCCTGTTTATAATCACACTCACAGCCACACACACACACACACACACACACACACACACACCCTGGTAGTGAACTGTACTGTGAGATTCAGGGGTGTGAGGAGTGCAGGGCTGATGGTGTGAGGCATGATGGGTAACTAAATATATAATTAATTACACTAAATATTCTATTCTGTACTGATGCTGCACTCGGTTCCACTTCCTGCAGAACTGAGCATGTGGGTGGACAAAATATTAGAAATATGGCACCTGATTTAATCCTCATAGCAGCTGAAAATGTGCTAAAATGCTAAATGTCAGTCCTACAGGTCAGATCTTCAGCTTCCACCAAGGCTTATTCACAGATTCTGGTATATCACTAAACACATCTGTGACCCACCCACTTTCACAGGATGACCTTACCTCTGTCATGTTTCCTCATTATTAACGTAACAAAAAAAATAACAAGAACGTGCCCAGGTGTGATGTCTGGACCTGGTGATTTAAATCCAGAGCTCACACAGAAGTGAAGTTTTTGCTCACAGAGGGATGTACTGACTTCATGAGTCTGAATCTCATGGCCAGAAAAGTGTATGAAATGTGAGCTGTAGGAGGAGCCAGAGATGACCATCAGAGGAGAGGTCAGTCACGAGAAGTTCCGGGAGACATTCAGCTTGTGGAGGTGTCAGGAGAAATCGTCTGGAGAATCAGATCTTCTCAGGACACATCATTATTTAGTTTTCTGTCTGAATCTCATGATTATATTGATCATAAGCAGCTGGTAAAAGGGAAACTGAGACATAAAAAACAGAACGTTTCCTTCCTGTTTGTCTTTAAGAGATCATTTAGTTGGTGGTAAATTTCGCTTTTCTCTCAGAGTCTGTTTAAAGGCAGCATTTTGGTTAATGCATGACCAAAAACCTCTCTCACATCCATTCATAAACGCTGTGATGTGAAGTGTAAAATCCAGACCAGCTACACTTCAGGAGAGCCACGCCGCAGGGAGAGTCCTAAACAACTTCCTGTTAGCTCTAGAGAGCACTAGAAGCAGTTACTTTCCATTAATACCAACTTTCCAGTCAGGTGATCGATGACCGCTACCATAGAAACTTTCATAAATAAAGCTGTTTATTTAGGAACATTAATATAAAATGTTTTTACGGCTCCCCCCAATAAAGCAGATATGAACCTGGTCTTGGAAGCTGGAAATAACTACCAAGATCCAAGATGGCCGCAGAGTGGACAAACTTTACTGGAAGGAACTCTGGAGCATGAGACCTCCTTGCTATGAATTTGTTAGCTAGCGCCAGCTCCAGGGCTGTTAATGGAGGGAGAATATTAGCGAAACAGGCTAACATTACACTAAGGGGTTTGCCTCGGCAGTAGCTAGACACAGCTAGCTGGCTAGTTTTTAGCAACAGATAGGAATAAGTACTCAGTGTGACGTGGAAAACATGTTAGCAGAAAAACCTTTCATACTTTTTTCCGGTGGTTGTTTGTGTCGGGTCGAATATAAACAGGAGTAAATTAGCTGCAGGCCACAAGACGCGTGAAATTATTTAAAGCTAATCAAAAACGTCTGAACATCAGAACATGATGATTCAGCAAAAATATCATTTATAGTGTTTTTGTCCTTTAAGCACAAATGTGTGCCATCTGTCTCTCTCTCTCTCTCTCTCTCTCTCTCTGTATCCTTTTGAAGAAGAATACATACAGAGTGATTTCATGTTTGTTCCTAATTAAAGCCTTCTTTAGTTTAGGAGTCTCTCTCTCTCTCTCTCTCTCTCTCTCTCTCTCTCTCTCACACACACACAGATGACTCATCCAGCTCTTCCAAGAAAAACTCAAGTGATGGAAAGATGAAAAAGATGGACGCTGACCAGAGGCATTTTTTTGGACTGAGATCAAAAGAAGGAGTGATCTAAACGACAGGCGGAGTGATGATAATGGAGGAGTGTAAAGAGATCTTCTATGA
>NC_080720.1:33830851-33918351 GCF_019097595.1 Hemibagrus wyckioides
TAGGTTATTCTTATAGTTACACCTTTAATACGCTGAACAGGAAGCAGCTCCTCCCTGCTAAACTGAAATGACAAACATAGCTAACTATAAATACCTCACACACACATCTCTTCAAATAAATATCAAATAAACAGCAGAGAAAAAAATGACACCATAAACATATGGCTAAAGTTTCAGACATAACAGCTTAGCTTAAACACAGGGGAACGTTTCATGCGATGTGTGGTACTCATTTCGGCTATGTCCCAAAATTCCACGTTTGGGTCAAAGAAAAGTTGAGGATTTAACGGGATGTGTTTACTGATGTGTGTATTGTATAAAGATAAATACAGAAAATTAGCATCAAATGAAAGTTAATGACATGATAACTACTGGTCACAAACTTCTCGTTATCTTAGCTGTCAGGCTAGAACTACTTCAGAAATAGCAGACCTTATCCAGCAGGACTTGCAAAACAAGAGTGTTAGCTTAACATTTAAGTGTTTGCTCACCGTTTGTGTTACCCTCACTGTTAACCATGATTAGCAAATGTTTTCCACTCTGCATGTTTCTAAAGAAATTAAGAAAAGGTGTGTACGTACTGTGTCCATCATTGCTTGGCGATTTGCGTCCGGCGTGGCTGGGGGACGGGCACCTCATTGTGATCGCAGATGAATGTTGATGATTCTCTTGACCTCTGACCTCAGGTGGCTTGCTGATGCTGATCTCTGGCAGTTCATTCCTCCTGACAGTACTCTCAGACAGTTGTCTCGCGCTGGCATTGGACGGTGTCCTGACCACTGAAGCGGTGCTGCTGAACATGACCGAGTGTTTCTGTGCCTCTGGTATCTTGTTGTGGCCCAAAACATCAGGCTTCCTCAGGCTGAAGCGGGAGATGGCAGCACTGAGAGAGTCGGGACAGATGATGGTTAACAGAGAAGGTGTAAGTAGAACCTCGTATAGATTTATGAAGGTAAGGAACAGCTCTGCAGCATGGCTCTGCTCTGCTGACTGGAGAGATATAATTTCCAACCCAGGACTGCCCACACTTTTTGAACTTTGAGGAAGAACTGGTCAGCTATTTGCTTTGAACGTATTCTGTTCAATCAATGGCAAAGAACTTTTACCCTCCAAACTTCTCCAGCTCTGTTTCTGCTACTATGATGTGGAAGTTGTGGCTCAGTGGTTAAGGCTTTAGGCTACTGATCGGAATGGACATGAGCACAAATACCAGCACAACTAAACCTGTTATTAACTAACCTGTTGGCTTCTTGAGCAAAACCCTTAACTCTCCACTGAACCTTAGTCTCCTGTCACAGTTATAGATCAACAACTGTGGATTAAGGGCCTTGCTCAGGGGCCCAGGAGTGGGAGCTTGATGGTCCTCAGACTTCTCGATTAGTAGCCTGACACCACTGTGCTACCACATCCCTACCATGCAGCAACCTTCATAGCTCCAACCAATGGTACAACCACGTACCTGTGAAACTGTCCTTCTTGAAGACACTGACCCTATACAAAAAAACCAGAAGAAACTGTCACCAGTTTGCAACTTCCCCGACTTGTCAGCAGTCTCTGATCCTGTGAATCATCAGATACTCATCAGATCTTTAGCTGAATAAGGAATGAGGAACCGAAGCCTGGTTTTCATCATATCTACACAACCAATCCTGCTATGCAGCATGGAAAAGTTCTGGTTCTTCATTTCTCAGGCTCACAATGGGAGTACCTTAGGGGTCAATACTTACTCTGCTCTTCTTCCTTATTAGTACATCTCTGGACTCTGCAATCAGATCCTTCCATGCAAATGATAAATACATCTGAGAATGTCACTATGCTGGACCATCAACACCCTTATGGTCCCTTACAGCTCAGATATTTGTATTATCCAACCACCAGAAGAGTCTTAACTGACTACTGAATATGATCAGACCTGCATATGTGCTGCAGTTATTTCCAGACTTGGTTGTGTCTATTAAGCATCAAAACAGAAAACAGAAAACTGGGTGGGAGGGGCAAACTGTCTCCTCTGTCGATCTGTGAGCTCAGGTATGTGGAAGAAGGCAGACTGCACTTTCCTCTCTCTCACACACAGATACACACACTCTCTCTTGACTGTGTGGATGCACACACACACACACACACATAATTTATACTGTTCATTACTTACTGCACTACCTCTACCTGCACTACCTCTACCTCTAGCTGCTATAGTTATATTTATGTTTATTCTATTTGCACTACCTCAACCGCTGCTGTGTATTTTTGCACAATATTTTTGCACAATACTTTTTTTTTTTTTACATCATTTCACTTTATCTATTTTTCTACTTATATCTATTTATACGTATATCTTATCTATTTATACGTTCTTTTCTTTCTTTTCGGTGCTAAGTGTCCTGTGTTCTTTTGTGTTGTCTTTATTGTATTTATTGTCTTTTTTGCACTGTCTTGTCTATGCTCTGTTTGCACCTAGCTGCACACTGTGCACTTTACGTGGCTAAGACAAACTTCTGTCCTAGCTCTGTGGTGGTGTTTGTTGTTTTGTATTGAACTTGTTGTTGTATGTTTCTGTAGCACCAGGTCCTGGAGAAACGTTGTTTCATTTCACTCTGTACTGCGTCAGATATATGTGGTTGAAATGACAATAAAAGCTTCTTGAATCTTCTTGTGTTATTCTGCCTGGTGATGCAGCATTAGCAGGAGGATCTGATAGTCCTCATCCTACCCTCTGCTACTGAAGGTCATTAAAGCCTTTGAACCACTTGTTCTTATATTTCTGTTTCTTAAAAAGCACTTGATCCATCTATCTACACACCTGAGCTGCTCGAAATGTCGTGCCACTTCAGTGTCCTGGCTTCACTTTAGTAGAATGAGCTACACCCTCAGCTCCAAAGGTCTCACTATAAGTTTTAAACTTTTCCTGATCCCTAAAACTAATGAATTTCTGTACAGAGAGTACAGTTCATCATCATCATACCTGTGTGAGCTGTCCAGGGGTTTGGCATTGATGCCCATGCTGACCTCGGCACGACGTGTTGAAGCTTCAGGAGCCTGTGGTTTGGGTTTAATTGCCCCGTTGGCACCAAGCTCATGTTGGCGGCTAATGGACGGAGAGACGGTGCTGCGTTGGATGGATGGAGAGCGACGCATGTGAGGAGAGGAAGAGTGCGAAGACGAATCCACGTTCTCGACCTCAAATGACCTCTTCAGTGCTGCAAAGAACAGAACAAGATTAAAAATGATTATAATCCCCTCACTCTGTTTCAACAACACTGTCATGATGCTGAGTGTGTGTGTGTATATGTGCGTGTTTTGTCTGCTTGTTTTAGTAAAAGCATTTTAACGTTTGTTTATCCCATGTGTTTTTTGTGTTTGTCTTTAAAATGTGTTCTTCAGTGTGTATGTTTACATTGTTAATTCTGCGGGATTTAATGTTGTTTCTGTGTTTAGAGCAACAGCAATCACACACACACACACACACACACACAGCAACCTTGAACAATGGGAATAATAGCATATGAACAGTCCAACATCATAACCACTGCTGTGTGTGTGTGTGTGTGTGTGTGTGTCTGTGTGTGTCTGTGTGTGTGTGTGTGTGTGTGAAAATAATGAAGCTATTGTTCAGGCTGTCAACATCACAGCACTTTCACACCGCAAATAAAGTGCAAAGAAAAACAAGGGGCGGAGCTTTGAGGGTGCTCATGCTCCTGAAAACGGTTGCCCGAGGTTGTTGCCATGGAGACGGAAGTAAACACCAATAGTGAGGCAGAAACGGGAAGCAGCTCTGCCCATTACTTCCTGGATGGAAGTTTGGAAACTTCTCGATCTGGCAACATCCAGGACAAAACACACACACACACACACACACGTTGTAGTATGATCCTCTATACACTACATGAGCTGCACAGATACAGCAGCCATTTTTATAAACCATTCACACAGGACATTACATGTGTGTGTGTGTGTGTGTGTGTCTAACAGCTGATATGTTAAGATTTAAGCATTGCCTGAAAGGCGACCGCTCCCACTGCAGCTGCTAACACACTCTTTCTATAGGACAGAAACAGCTGAGCAATTACACACACCCTGTCTGTCTATATATCTATCTGTCTGTCTGTCTGTCTATATATCTGTCTATATATCTATCTGTCTGTCTGTCTATATGTCTGTATATATGTTGTCTATATATCTGTCTGTCTGTCTGTCTATATGTCTGTATATATGTTGTCTATATATCTGTCTGTCTGTCTATAGATCTGTCTGTCTGTTTCTTTCCTCCATTTTTTTAATTTAATGTGGTTAAGGTGTGCAAAATGAAGCTCCGCCTCTCCAGAGCATCGAAAACAGTTCAGTCATAACAGACATGTTGAATTCCGTCACATCATTTAAATCAGTGTAACAAAGTGAACATGACTCGGGCCAGTGGCCAATACATCTCTCAGTTTATGATAATAACAATCATCATCATCATCATCATAACAATAATCTAATGAAGTATTATTGAACTATAACAAAGAGTCAGCAGGTTTGAAATGAAAGACCAGTGAAGTCAGAGGCAGTGAGTCACGTCTCTGCCTCACCCTCAATAACCACCTGCTATTTATTGCAATATTTATTTTAATATTCATGTTCATTATTCATTTCCTGTGTACAGTACCATGTCATTCCTCTTACAGCAAAAATGTGCTTTCTGCTTCTGATTATGTTTCTTGTAATTAGTGCATGCTGCAGTTTACACAGTCATGTGGAGAGAGGACTTCATTTAAAGATAATTAAATAATGAAATAAATAAATCATTACTTCACTGGATGATGGAGATGTTTCCTCGTTAATTCACTGACAAAGTCTGAAAGGTTTGTTTCGCTTGAGGTTTCAAGAGAAATACATGGTACATGAGGTTTGTTCAAGAAATACATAAATACACACATTCCTGTAAAATATGCTCTTTCTCTTTCTCTCTCTCTCTCTCTCTCTCTCTCACACACACACACACACACACATAATCCACTATTATAGTTCATGAGGAAGTTACTCATCAACAACAAAACTGACACACACTGCACTTGTCAAACAAGAATAGATAACCCCTTCTCTCTCTCTCTCTCTCTCTCTCTCACACACACACACACACACACACACATGCACACACACACATGCACACACACACGCACACAAAAGCACAACGTCCAGAATAAAACACAAAAGAGATGCAGAAAACAAAACATTCTTAGACACCAAACATCCTGAAAGGTGTGTGTTCCTGTGCAGATGACGTGTTTTAATTATTTACTATGAAACCCACACACACACATACACACACACACACACTTGTGCTCTTATAAAAGTCACAGGAAGTCAGCGCTGGACATGGAGAAACATGCTGTCTAACTTATGTACAAACAAAATGTAATTTATGTCTGTCTGCCTGACCTGTCTGTCTACACACTCATCTGTCTATCTTCTAGCAAATAAAAAATACAGAGTCAAACAAAGTGCCTGTGGTGTTTGATATAGATGCAAATGAACTGTAAAAGTTCTGTCTGTCTCTCTGTCTGTCTCTCTCTCTGTCTCTCTCTATCTGTCTGTCTCTCTCTCTTTCTGTCTGTCTGTCCGATTGAGAGAATCTGTCTATCTGTGGATAAAAGCACTTTCTTGAAAAGACCAGATTTGGAGTTTCACTTCCTCACACACTTTCTGATGAATATTTTGTCAGGCATCTGTTCTTCCTCAAAATCAAACAAAACTCCAAAAAGTCCAAAACCCCGAACCACCTACAGTCGTCTTTTATTAAAAGCCCAGACAGCTACCTGAGGTTCCACAGACATGGTGCTGAGAGACGCCTGGATCGTCACTTCACCACCAAACACAGCTTTTTAACCCGATTCTCTATTCCTCACACTTCATTCTGCTCTGAAGTTAATTACAATATGCAAATATCCTAATTAAATGGGAGAATTCTGATTGGCTGAGAAGGCGAGAGACGATAGAGCATGAAGTCTTACCTGAAATTCTGTCTCTCTCCATTCCGGCATTACTGATCCACATGGAGCTCTGAGCGTCTCACTGTGTTCACACACACACACACACACACACACACAAATGCACACTTCCTTTTTCACCGAGTCCACTGAGTCGCTCTGTCTCTTTCCTTTATTCACACACTTCCTCTATTCAATAGTCCAGTTAGTCACTCTCTTTCCCCTCCTCCTCCTCCCTCCCTCCCTCACTCACTCCCTCCCTCTCTCTCTCTCTATTTCTGTTCCTTGTACTAGTCTTAACTTTCCTCTTTTCTCTCTTTTTCTATCAGAACTCTTTTCATTCTTCTTTATTCCTCCTGAAAATGCTCCTTATGGACCAACTTTTCTCACTTCTCTCCCTCTTTTTCCCCTCGCTGCCCCCCTCTCTCTTTTTCCTTCAGCTAATTTCAGAGTACTCTCTCTCTCTCTCTCTCTCTCTCTCTCTCTCTCTCTCTCTCTCTCTCTCTCTCTCTGGGTTACTGCGTGGCCGTGTGCTGCTCAGACGGACGTCCTGCCTTTTTTTTTCCCCTCCACACTTCCTCCTCCTCGTGCTGCCGTCTCGTGTAAGAGGCTCATGTGAGCTCTGGAATCTCAAAATAAACGTCCTCGTCGCTCGGAGCTGGACAGGAGGAGCACACGTGTCTGCATCGGACCGGTCGCAGCCCACATGTTTCTCTGCACAAAAGTATTGGCACCCCCTAAACATTCCCTGCCTGCCCCCGGTCCATCAACATCTGGTCAGTCTTGATCTTTTTCCATCGATGGAAGTCCAGCTTTTCTTCTAGGACTGAAGTTCCTTTGTTACTTTTACCGAGGAAATGTTCCTGAAGTTCCTGGATTAAAGTTTATAGATTAAATCAACTTTCTGAACTTTCTTCACAGACTTCACCTTCTGTGTTAAAATGTTTTAAAATCCTGGTGTAAAAAAAAGGTTTTGTTTTAGTTCCTGAAATCACAGGAGAAATTCATCTTCCTGCACTGAAGTTAGCTATTTAAAAATAATGAGATCCAGATAGAGTGTGACGGGTTTGTTCTTCTGGACTGAAGTTCCTGGACTAAATCTTCTGGGGTTAAACCTTTTTAGCTCAAGCACCATGCTTAATGTTGCTGGAGTCCTGGGATAAAATTCCTGGACTAACATTTCAGGGCTTAACTGTGTAGGTTAAGGTTCCTGGGATAAAAACATCCTGGACTAAACATCTACATCATCATTCCTGAGCTAAAGTTTCTGGGTCAGTGTTCTTAGAGTAAAGTTTCCACATGAATTCATCCTGAGGTAAAAGTTCTGGATTCAAGAAAGGCCAGGATTCCATTTCCTGCCCTGAAGATTCGGACCGAAGTGAAGTTAATTATTTAAAAATCATGACTGAGGTGCAGACTAAGCTCTACAGTCCCCGAGGATCTGTGCAGTGATGGAGCTCCTCAGCAGGAACAAGGCTCCCGGGATGAAGATCAGAAGGTTTCTGGGTTTATCTCCTTTAGTAAATTTCATGGGATCCTAGAATCAGTTTTCCGCGCCAAGGTTCCTGAGCTGCACCTGAGTTTCTGGAGGAAGTTTCCTGAGAGAAAATTCCTTTAGTTAAATTTTCTGGAAAGAAATTCCTGGACTACATTTAAATCTCTGAGTTAAAGATTCTGAACTAAAATATCCAGGCTAAAGGTCAGGGGTTAAAGCTCCTGGGATAAACATCTGAGCTAAGGTTATACACACACACACACACACACACACACACACACAGTATATATGTGTTTCTCATGTAAAGCTGCTTTGAGACAATGCTCTTTGTTAAAAGTGCTATACAAATAAAATTGAATTGAATTGAATATATGCACATACACACACACACACACATATGTGTACACACACACACTTGTACACACACACGCATGCACACACACATAGTTGTACACGCACACACGCACAAACACAGATATTTGTACACACACACATGCACACACACATTTATACCTACACACACACACATATTTGTACACACACGCATATTTGCACACACACACATGCACACACACACACACATATATGTGTACATAAACACACACACACACACACACGTGTACACACACACACTTGTACACACACGCACACACACATATGTACACGCGCACACACACACACACACACACACATGCACAAACACAGATATTTGTACACACACACACACACACACACACACATATTTGTACACACACACATTTGTACACACACACACATATTTGCACACACACACACATATTTGCACACACACACACACATTTGCACACACACACACACATATTTGTACACACACACACATATTTGCACACACACACACACACACATATTTGTACACACACACATATTTGCACACACACACACATATTTGTACACACACACACACACATATTTGCACACACACACACGCACATATTTGCACACACACACACACATTTGTACACACACACACACACATTTGCACACACACACACACACACACACACATATTTGTACACACACACATTTGTACACACACACACATATTTGCACACACACACACGCACATATTTGCACACACACACACACATTTGCACACACACACACACACATATTTGTACACACACACACATATTTGCACACACACACACACACACATATTTGTACACACACACACATATTTGCACACACACACACACACATTTGTACACACACACACACACATATTTGCACACACACACACGCACATATTTGCACACACACACACACATTTGTACACACACACACACATATTTGTACACACACACACATATTTGCACACACACACACACATATTTGCACACACACA
This sequence comes from Hemibagrus wyckioides, assembly GCF_019097595.1. Classification (NCBI taxonomy): domain Eukaryota; kingdom Metazoa; phylum Chordata; class Actinopteri; order Siluriformes; family Bagridae; genus Hemibagrus; species Hemibagrus wyckioides. The sequence goes on from NC_080720.1 coordinate 33,839,694, forward strand.
CACGCACATATTTGCACACACACACACACACATTTGCACACACACACACACACATATTTGTACACACACACACATGCACACACACATATTTGCACACACACACACACACACATATCTGTACACACACGCACTTGTACACACACGCACACACACACACACACATATGTACACGCGCGCACACACACATGCACAAACACATATTTGTACACACACACACACATATTTACACACACACACACACACACATTTGTACACACACATGCACACACACACACACACACATACATATTTGTACACACACACTCTCACACACACACACATATTTGTACACACACACACATATTTGTACACACACACTCTCACACACACACACATATTTGTACACACACACACATATATTTGTACACACACACTCTCACACACACACACATATTTGTACACACACACTCTCACACACACACACACACATATTTGTACACACACACTCTCACACACACACACACACACACACACATATTTGTACACACACACTCTCACACACACACACACACACACATATTTGTACACACACACTCTCACACACACACACACACACACACACATATTTGTACACACACACTCTCACACACACACACACATATTTGTACACACACACTCTCACACACACACACACACATATTTGTACACACACACACACGCTTATCGAGACTGAGGTATTTTCCGGAGTCTCTCTGCACTGCTGCTGCACACAATGAAAAATGATGATGGATGATGTTAACCTTTGACCTTAATATCCTTATATATTTATGTGTGTGTGTGTGTGTGTGTGTGTGTGTGTTCTGTGGCCAGTGGAGTGAGAGATAGAAGAGTACAAAGATGAAAAGATGAACCTTGTGAACAGAAAGAAAGGAAAATAGAAATAGTGTGATGCCATAATTCACACACACACACACACACACACACACATCTTTGAGTGAACGAGTGTGTTTATAGTGTACTGAGTGTGTGTGTGTGTGTGTGTTTATAGTGTACTGAGTGTGTGTGTGTGTGTGTGTGTGTTTATAGTGTACTGAGTGTGTGTGTGTGTGTGTGTGTGTTTATAGTGTACTGAGTGTGTGTGTGTGTGTTTATAGTGTACTGAGTGTGTGTATGTGTGTTTATAGTGTACTGAGTGTGTGTGTGTGTGTGTGTGTGTGTGTTTATAGTGTACTGAGTGTGTGTGTTTATAGTGTACTGAGTGTGTGTGTGTGTGTGTGTTTATAGTGTACTGAGTGTGTGTGTGTGTGTTTATAGTGTACTGAGTGTGTGTATGTGTGTTTATAGTGTACTGAGTGTGTGTGTGTGTGTGTGTGTGTGTGTTTATAGTGTACTGAGTGTGTGTGTTTATAGTGTACTGAGTGTGTGTGTGTGTGTGTTTATAGTGTACTGAGTGTGTGTGTGTGTGTTTATAGTGTACTGAGTGTGTGTATGTGTGTTTATAGTGTACTGAGTGTGTGTGTGTGTGTTTATAGTGTACTGAGTGTGTGTGTGTGTGTTTATAGTGTACTGAGTGTGTGTGTGTGTGTTTATAGTGTACTGAGTGTGTGTGTGTGTGTGTGTGTTTATAGTGTACTGAGTGTGTGTGTGTGTTTATAGTGTACTGATTGTGTGTGTGTGTGTTTATAGTGTACTGAGTGTGTGTGTGTGTGTGTTTATAGTGTACTGAGTGTGTGTGTGTGTGTGTGTGTGTGTTTATAGTGTACTGAGTGTGTGTGTGTGTGTGTATGTGTGTTTATAGTGTACTGAGTGTGTGTGTGTGTGTGTTTATAGTGTACTGAGTGTGTGTGTGTTTATAGTGTACTGAGTGTGTGTGTGTGTGTGTTTATAGTGTACTGAGTGTGTGTGTGTGTGTTTATAGTGTACTGAGTGTGTGTGTGTGTGTGTGTGTGTTTATAGTGTACTGAGTGTGTGTTTATAGTGTACTGAGTGTGTGTGTGTGTTTATAGTGTACTGAGTGTGTGTGTGTGTGTTTATAGTGTACTGAGTGTGTGTTTATAGTGTACTGAGTGTGTGTGTGTTTATAATGTACTGAGTGTGTGTGTGTGTTTATAGTGTACTGAGTGTGTGTGTGTGTTTATAGTGTACTGAGTGTGTGTGTGTGTGTTTATAGTGTACTGAGTGTGTGTGTTTATAGTGTACTGAGTGTGTGTGTGTGTGTGTTTATAGTGTACTGAGTGTGTGTGTGTTTATAGTGTACTGAGTGTGTGTGTGTGTGTGTGTGTGTTTATAGTGTACTGAGTGTGTGTTTATAGTGTACTGAGTGTGTGTTTATAGTGTACTGAGTGTGTGTGTGTGTGTGTGTTTATAGTGTACTGAGTGTGTGTTTATAGTGTACTGAGTGTGTGTGTGTGTGTGTGTGTGTGTGTTTATAGTGTACTGAGTGTGTGTGTGTGTGTGTGTGTGTGTGTTTATAGTGTACTGAGTGTGTGTGTTTATAGTGTACTGAGTGTGTGTGTGTGTGTGTTTATAGTGTACTGAGTGTGTGTGTGTGTGTTTATAGTGTACTGAGTGTGTGTGTGTGTGTGTGTGTGTTTATAGTGTACTGAGTGTGTGTGTGTGAGTTTATAGTGTACTGAGTGTGTGTATGTGTGTTTATAGTGTACTGAGTGTGTGTGTGTGTGTGTGTGTGTTTATAGTGTACTGAGTGTGTGTGTGTGTTTTAGTGTACTGAGTGTGTGTGTGTGTGTGTTTATAGTGTACTGAGTGTGTGTGTGTGTGTTTATAGTGTACTGATTGTGTGTGTGTGTGTTTATAGTGTACTGAGTGTGTGTGTGTGTGTTTATAGTGTACTGAGTGTGTGTGTGTGTGTGTGTGTTTATAGTGTACTGAGGGTGTGTGTGTGTGTTTATAGTGTACTGAGTGTGTGTGTGTGTGTGTGTTTATAGTGTACTGAGTGTGTGTGTGTGTGTGTTTATAGTGTACTGAGTGTGTGTGTGTGTGTGTTTATAGTATACTGAGTGTGTGTGTTTATAGTGTACTGAGTGTGTGTGTGTGTGTGTTTATAGTGTACTGAGTGTGTGTGTGTGTTTATAGTGTACTGAGTGTGTGTGTGTGTGTGTTTATAGTGTACTGAGTGTGTGTGTTTATAGTGTACTGAGTGTGTGTGTTTATAGTGTACTGAGTGTGTGTGTTTATAGTGTACTGAGTGTGTGTGTGTTTATAGTGTACTGAGTGTGTGTGTGTTTATAGTGTACTGAGTGTGTGTGTGTTTATAATGTACTGAGTGTGTGTGTGTTTATAGTGTACTGAGTGTGTGTGTGTTTATAGTGTACTGAGTGTGTGTGTGTTTATAGTGTACTGAGTGTGTGTGTGTGTGTGTTTATAGTGTACTGAGTGTGTGTGTGTGTGTGTGTGTGTTTATAGTGTACTGAGTGTGTGTGTGTGTGTTTATAGTGTACTGAGTGTGTGTATGTGTGTTTATAGTGTACTGAGTGTGTGTGTGTGTGTGTGTGTGTGTGTTTATAGTGTACTGAGTGTGTGTGTTTATAGTGTACTGAGTGTGTGTGTGTGTGTGTTTATAGTGTACTGAGTGTGTGTGTGTGTGTTTATAGTGTACTGAGTGTGTGTGTGTGTGTGTGTGTGTTTATAGTGTACTGAGTGTGTGTGTGTGAGTTTATAGTGTACTGAGTGTGTGTATGTGTGTTTATAGTGTACTGAGTGTGTGTGTGTGTGTGTGTGTGTTTATAGTGTACTGAGTGTGTGTGTTTATAGTGTACTGAGTGTGTGTGTGTGTGTGTTTATAGTGTACTGAGTGTGTGTGTGTGTGTTTATAGTGTACTGATTGTGTGTGTGTGTGTTTATAGTGTACTGAGTGTGTGTGTGTGTGTTTATAGTGTACTGAGTGTGTGTGTGTGTGTGTGTGTTTATAGTGTACTGAGGGTGTGTGTGTGTGTTTATAGTGTACTGAGTGTGTGTGTGTGTGTGTGTTTATAGTGTACTGAGTGTGTGTGTGTGTGTGTTTATAGTGTACTGAGTGTGTGTGTGTGTGTGTTTATAGTATACTGAGTGTGTGTGTTTATAGTGTACTGAGTGTGTGTGTGTGTGTGTGTGTGTTTATAGTGTACTGAGTGTGTGTGTGTGTTTATAGTGTACTGAGTGTGTGTGTGTGTGTGTTTATAGTGTACTGAGTGTGTGTGTTTATAGTGTACTGAGTGTGTGTGTTTATAGTGTACTGAGTGTGTGTGTTTATAGTGTACTGAGTGTGTGTGTGTTTATAGTGTACTGAGTGTGTGTGTGTTTATAGTGTACTGAGTGTGTGTGTGTTTATAATGTACTGAGTGTGTGTGTGTTTATAGTGTACTGAGTGTGTGTGTGTTTATAGTGTACTGAGTGTGTGTGTGTTTATAGTGTACTGAGTGTGTGTGTGTGTTTATAGTGTACTGAGTGTGTGTGTGTGTTTATAGTGTACTGAGTGTGTGTGTGTGTTTATAGTGTACTGAGTGTGTGTGTTTATAGTGTACTGAGTGTGTGTGTGTGTTTATAGTGTACTGAGTGTGTGTGTTTATAGTGTACTGAGTGTGTGTGTGTGTGTGTGTTTATAGTGTACTGAGTGTGTGTGTGTTTATAATGTACTGAGTGTGTGTGTGCTTATAGTGTACTGAGTGTGTGTGTGTGTTTATAGTGTACTGAGTGTGTGTGTGTGTGTTTATAGTGTACTGAGTGTGTGTGTGTGTGTGTTTATAGTGTACTGAGTGTGTGTGTGTGTTTATAGTGTACTGAGTGTGTGTGTGTTTATAGTGTACTGAGTGTGTGTGTGTGTGTGTGTGTGTTTATAGTGTACTGAGTGTGTGTTTATAGTGTACTGAGTGTGTGTGTGTTTATAGTGTACTGAGTGTGTGTGTGTGTGTGTGTTTATAGTGTACTGAGTGTGTGTTTATAGTGTACTGAGTGTGTGTGTGTGTGTGTGTGTGTGTGTTTATAGTGTACTGAGTGTGTGTGTGTGTGTGTGTGTTTATAGTGTACTGAGTGTGTGTGTTTATAGTGTACTGAGTGTGTGTGTGTGTGTGTTTATAGTGTACTGAGTGTGTGTGTGTGTGTTTATAGTGTACTGAGTGTGTGTGTGTGTGTGTGTGTGTTTATAGTGTACTGAGTGTGTGTGTGTGAGTTTATAGTGTACTGAGTGTGTGTATGTGTGTTTATAGTGTACTGAGTGTGTGTGTGTGTGTGTGTGTGTTTATAGTGTACTGAGTGTGTGTGTGTTTATAGTGTACTGAGTGTGTGTGTGTGTGTGTTTATAGTGTACTGTGTGTGTGTGTGTTTATAGTGTACTGAGTGTGTGTGTGTGTTTATAGTGTACTGAGTGTGTGTGTGTGTGTGTGTGTGTGTGTGTTTATAGTGTACTGAGTGTGTGTGTGTGTTTTAGTGTACTGAGTGTGTGTGTGTGTGTGTTTATAGTGTACTGAGTGTGTGTGTGTGTGTGTGTTTATAGTGTACTGAGTGTGTGTGTGTGTGTGTTTATAGTGTACTGAGTGTGTGTGTTTATAGTGTACTGAGTGTGTGTGTGTGTGTGTTTATAGTGTACTGAGTGTGTGTGTGTGTTTATAGTGTACTGAGTGTGTGTGTGTGTGTGTTTATAGTGTACTGAGTGTGTGTGTTTATAGTGTACTGAGTGTGTGTGTTTATAGTGTACTGAGTGTGTGTGTTTATAGTGTACTGAGTGTGTGTGTGTTTATAGTGTACTGAGTGTGTGTGTGTGTTTATAGTGTACTGAGTGTGTGTGTGTGTGTGTTTATAGTGTACTGAGTGTGTGTGTGTGTGTGTATGTGTGTTTATAGTGTACTGAGTGTGTGTGTGTGTGTGTATGTGTGTTTATAGTGTACTGAGTGTGTGTGTGTGTGTTTTAGTGTACTGAGTGTGTGTGTGTGTGTGTTTATAGTGTACTGAGTGTGTGTGTGTGTGTGTTTATAGTGTACTGAGTGTGTGTGTGTTTATAGTGTACTGAGTGTGTGTGTGTTTATAATGTACTGAGTGTGTGTGTGCTTATAGTGTACTGAGTGTGTGTGTTTATAGTGTACTGAGTGTGTGTGTGTGTGTGTTTATAGTGTACTGAGTGTGTGTGTGTGTGTGTTTATAGTGTACTGAGTGTGTGTGTTTATAGTGTACTGAGTGTGTGTGTTTATAGTGTACTGAGTGTGTGTGTGTGTGTGTGTGTGTTTATAGTGTACTGAGTGTGTGTGTGTGTGTGTTTATAGTGTACTGAGTGTGTGTGTGTTTATAGTGTACTGAGTGTGTGTGTGTGTGTGTGTTTATAGTGTACTGAGTGTGTGTGTGTGTGTGTTTATAGTGTACTGAGTGTGTGTGTGTTTATAGTGTACTGAGTGTGTGTGTGTGTGTGTTTATAGTGTACTGAGTGTGTGTGTGTTTATAGTGTACTGAGTGTGTGTGTGTGTGTGTGTGTTTATAGTGTACTGAGTGTGTGTGTGTGTTTATAGTGTACTGAGTGTGTGTGTGTGTTTATAGTGTACTGAGTGTGTGTGTGTGTGTGTTTATAGTGTACTGAGTGTGTGTGTGTGTGTTTATAGTGTACTGAGTGTGTGTGTGTGTTTATAGTGTACTGAGTGTGTGTGTGTGTGTGTGTGTTTATAGTGTACTGAGTGTGTGTGTGTGTTTATAGTGTACTGAGTGTGTGTGTGTGTGTTTATAGTGTACTGAGTGTGTGTGTTTATAGTGTACTGAGTGTGTGTGTGTGTGTGTTTATAGTGTACTGAGTGTGTGTGTGTTTATAGTGTACTGAGTGTGTGTGTGTTTATAGTGTACTGAGTGTGTGTGTGTGTGTGTTTATAGTGTACTGAGTGTGTGTGTGTGTGTTTATAGTGTACTGAGTGTGTGTGTGTGTGTGTTTATAGTGTACTGAGTGTGTGTGTGTGTGTGTGTTTATAGTGTACTGAGTGTGTGTGTGTGTGTGTTTATAGTGTACTGAGTGTGTGTATGTGTGTTTATAGTGTACTGAGTGTGTGTGTGTGTGTGTGTGTTTATAGTGTACTGAGTGTGTGTGTTTATAGTGTACTGAGTGTGTGTGTGTGTGTTTATAGTGTACTGATTGTGTGTGTGTGTGTGTGTTTATAGTGTACTGAGTGTGTGTGTGTGTGTTTTAGTGTACTGAGTGTGTGTGTGTGTGTGTTTATAGTGTACTGAGTGTGTGTGTGTGTGTGTGTGTTTATAGTGTACTGAGTGTGTGTGTGTGTGTGTTTATAGTGTACTGAGTGTGTGTGTGTGTGTGTTTATAGTATACTGAGTGTGTGTGTTTATAGTGTACTGAGTGTGTGTGTGTGTGTGTTTATAGTGTACTGAGTGTGTGTGTGTGTTTATAGTGTACTGAGTGTGTGTGTGTGTGTGTTTATAGTGTACTGAGTGTGTGTGTGTGTGTGTTTATAGTATACTGAGTGTGTGTGTTTATAGTGTACTGAGTGTGTGTGTGTGTGTGTGTGTGTTTATAGTGTACTGAGTGTGTGTGTGTTTATAATGTACTGAGTGTGTGTGTGTTTATAGTGTACTGAGTGTGTGTGTGTGTTTATAGTGTACTGAGTGTGTGTGTGTGTGTGTGTTTATAGTGTACTGAGTGTGTGTTTATAGTGTACTGAGTGTGTGTGTGTGTGTTTATAGTGTACTGAGTGTGTGTGTGTGTTTATAGTGTACTGAGTGTGTGTGTGTGTTTATAGTGTACTGAGTGTGTGTGTGTGTGTTTATAGTGTACTGAGTGTGTGTGTTTATAGTGTACTGAGTGTGTGTGTGTTTATAGTGTACTGAGTGTGTGTGTGTTTATAGTGTACTGAGTGTGTGTGTGTTTATAGTGTACTGAGTGTGTGTGTGTGTGTGTGTGTTTATAGTGTACTGAGTGTGTGTGTGTGTTTATAGTGTACTGAGTGTGTGTGTGTGTTTATAGTGTACTGAGTGTGTGTGTGTTTATAGTGTACTGAGTGTGTGTGTGTGTGTGTGTGTGTGTTTATAGTGTACTGAGTGTGTGTGTGTGTTTATAGTGTACTGAGTGTGTGTGTGTGTGTTTATAGTGTACTGAGTGTGTGTGTGTGTTTTAGTGTACTGTGTGTGTGTGTGTGTGTGTTTATAGTGTACTGAGTGTGTGTGTGTGTGTGTGTGTGTGTGTTTATAGTGTACTGAGTGTGTGTGTGTGTGTGTTTATAGTGTACTGAGTGTGTGTGTGTGTGTATGTGTGTTTATAGTGTACTGAGTGTGTGTGTGTGTGTGTATGTGTGTTTATAGTGTACTGAGTGTGTGTGTGTGTTTATAGTGTACTGAGTGTGTGTGTGTGTGTTTATAGTGTACTGAGTGTGTGTGTGTGTGTGTTTATAGTGTACTGAGTGTGTGTGTGTGTGTGTTTATAGTGTACTGAGTGTGTGTGTGTGTTTATAGTGTACTGAGTGTGTGTGTGTGTGTGTTTATAGTGTACTGAGTGTGTGTGTGTGTGTTTATAGTGTACTGAGTGTGTGTGTTTATAGTGTACTGAGTGTGTGTGTGTGTGTGTTTATAGTGTACTGAGTGTGTGTGTGTGTGTGTTTATAGTGTACTGAGTGTGTGTGTGTTTATAGTGTACTGAGTGTGTGTGTGTGTTTATAGTGTACTGAGTGTGTGTGTGTTTATAGTGTACTGAGTGTGTGTGTGTTTATAGTGTACTGAGTGTGTGTGTGTGTTTATAGTGTACTGAGTGTGTGTGTGTGTTTATAGTGTACTGAGTGTGTGTGTGTGTTTATAGTGTACTGAGTGTGTGTGTGTGTGTGTTTATAGTGTACTGAGTGTGTGTGTGTGTGTTTATAGTGTACTGAGTGTGTGTGTGTGTTTATAGTGTACTGAGTGTGTGTGTGTGTGTTTATAGTGTACTGAGTGTGTGTGTTTATAGTGTACTGAGTGTGTGTGTGTGTGTGTTTATAGTGTACTGAGTGTGTGTGTGTGTTTATAGTGTACTGAGTGTGTGTGTGTGTGTGTGTTTATAGTGTACTGAGTGTGTGTGTGTGTGTGTGTATGTGTGTTTATAGTGTACTGAGTGTGTGTGTGTTTATAGTGTACTGAGTGTGTGTGTGTGTGTGTTTATAGTGTACTGAGTGTGTGTGTGTTTATAGTGTACTGAGTGTGTGTGTGTGTGTGTGTGTTTATAGTGTACTGAGTGTGTGTGTGTGTTTATAGTGTACTGAGTGTGTGTGTGTGTGTGTTTATAGTGTACTGAGTGTGTGTGTGTGTTTTAGTGTACTGAGTGTGTGTGTGTGTGTGTTTATAGTGTACTGAGTGTGTGTGTGTGTGTGTGTGTGTGTTTATAGTGTACTGAGTGTGTGTGTGTGTGTGTTTATAGTGTACTGAGTGTGTGTGTGTGTGTGTATGTGTGTTTATAGTGTACTGAGTGTGTGTGTGTGTGTGTATGTGTGTTTATAGTGTACTGAGTGTGTGTGTGTGTTTTAGTGTACTGAGTGTGTGTGTGTGTGTGTTTATAGTGTACTGAGTGTGTGTGTGTGTGTTTATAGTGTACTGAGTGTGTGTGTGTGTGTGTTTATAGTGTACTGAGTGTGTGTGTGTGTGTTTATAGTGTACTGAGTGTGTGTGTGTGTGTTTATAGTGTACTGAGTGTGTGTGTGTGTGTTTATAGTGTACTGAGTGTGTGTGTGTGTGTGTTTATAGTGTACTGAGTGTGTGTGTGTTTATAGTGTACTGAGTGTGTGTGTGTGTTTATAGTGTACTGAGTGTGTGTGTGTGTGTTTATAGTGTACTGAGTGTGTGTTTATAGTGTACTGAGTGTGTGTGTGTGTGTGTTTATAGTGTACTGAGTGTGTGTGTGTGTGTGTTTATAGTGTACTGAGTGTGTGTGTGTGTGTGTGTGTGTTTATAGTGTACTGAGTGTGTGTGTGTGTTTATAGTGTACTGAGTGTGTGTGTGTGTGTTTATAGTGTACTGAGTGTGTGTGTGTTTATAGTGTACTGAGTGTGTGTGTGTGTGTGTGTGTTTATAGTGTACTGAGTGTGTGTGTGTGTGTGTGTTTATAGTGTACTGAGTGTGTGTGTGTGTGTGTTTATAGTGTACTGAGTGTGTGTTTATAGTGTACTGAGTGTGTGTGTGTGTTTATAGTGTACTGAGTGTGTGTGTGTGTGTGTGTGTTTATAGTGTACTGAGTGTGTGTTTATAGTGCACTGAGTGTGTGTGTGTGTTTATAGTGTACTGAGTGTGTGTGTGTGTGTTTATAATGTACTGAGTGTGTGTGTTTATAGTGTACTGAGTGTGTGTGTGTGTTTATAGTGTACTGAGTGTGTGTGTGTGTGTGTGTGTTTTAGTGTACTGAGTGTGTGTGTGTGTGTGTGTGTGTGTTTATAGTGTACTGAGTGTGTGTGTGTGTGTGTGTGTGTTTATAGTGTACTGAGTGTGTGTTTATAGTGTACTGAGTGTGTGTGTGTGTTTATAGTGTACTGAGTGTGTGTGTGTGTGTTTATAATGTACTGAGTGTGTGTGTTTATAGTGTACTGAGTGTGTGTGTGTGTTTTAGTGTACTGAGTGTGTGTGTGTGTGTGTTTATAGTGTACTGAGTGTGTGTGTGTGTATTTATAGTGTACTGAGTGTGTGTGTGTGTGTTTTAGTGTACTGAGTGTGTGTATGTGTTTTAGTGTACTGAGTGTGTGTGTTTATAGTGTACTGAGTGTGTGTGTGTGTTTTAGTGTACTGAGTGTGTGTGTGTGTGTTTTAGTGTACTGAGTGTGTGTATGTGTTTTAGTGTACTGAGTGTGTGTGTTTATAGTGTACTGAGTGTGTGTGTGTGTTTTAGTGTACTGAGTGTGTGTGTGTGTGTGTTTATAGTGTACTGAGTGTGTGTGTGTGTATTTATAGTGTACTGAGTGTGTGTGTGTTTTAGTGTACTGAGTGTGTGTATGTGTTTTAGTGTACTGAGTGTGTGTGTGTGTGTGTTTATAGTGTACTGAGTGTGTGTGTGTGTGTGTGTGTATTTATAGTGTACTGAGTGTGTGTGTGTGTGTGTGTATTTATAGTGTACTGAGTGTGTGTGTGTGTGTTTTAGTGTACTGAGTGTGTGTGTTTATAGTGTACTGAGTGTGTGTGTGTGTGTGTGTTTATAGTGTACTGAGTGTGTGTGTGTGTTTTAGTGTACTGAGTGTGTGTGTGTGTGTGTGTTTATAGTGTACTGAGTGTGTGTGTGTATTTATAGTGTACTGAGTGTGTGTGTGTTTTAGTGTACTGAGTGTGTGTATGTGTTTTAGTGTACTGAGTGTGTGTGTGTGTGTGTTTATAGTGTACTGAGTGTGTGTGTGTGTGTGTATTTATAGTGTACTGAGTGTGTGTGTGTGTGTGTGTATTTATAGTGTACTGAGTGTGTGTGTGTGTGTTTTAGTGTACTGAGTGTGTGTGTTTATAGTGTACTGAGTGTGTGTGTGTGTGTGTGTTTATAGTGTACTGAGTGTGTGTGTGTGTTTTAGTGTACTGAGTGTGTGTGTGTGTGTGTGTTTATAGTGTACTGAGTGTGTGTGTGTATTTATAGTGTACTGAGTGTGTGTGTGTTTTAGTGTACTGAGTGTGTGTATGTGTTTTAGTGTGCTGAGTGTGTGTGTGTGTGTGTTTATAGTGTACTGAGTGTGTGTGTGTGTGTGTGTGTATTTATAGTGTACTGAGTGTGTGTTTATAGTGTACTGAGTGTGTGTGTGTGTTTATAGTGTACTGAGTGTGTGTGTGTGTGTTTATAGTGTACTGAGTGTGTGTGTTTATAGTGTACTGAGTGTGTGTGTGTGTGTGTGTTTATAGTGTACTGAGTGTGTGTGTGTGTGTGTGTGTTTTAGTGTACTGAGTGTGTGTGTGTGTGTGTGTTTATAGTGTACTGAGTGTGTGTGTGTGTGTGTGTTTATAGTGTACTGAGTGTGTGTGTGTATTTATAGTGTACTGATTGTCAGAGGTGGACAGTAAAGGAGTACATTTACTTGAGTACTGTACTTAAGTACACTTTTTGAGTATCTGTTCTTTACTTGAGTATTATTTTTTCTGGATACTTTTTACTTTAACTTCACTACATTTGAAAGACAAATACTCTACTTTTACTCCACTACATTTCTGTCAGTGTCATTGAGTAGAAAGTAGTTACATTAATCATAGGATGATTTTTTTCACTCTTGTAGCGTCACGTGTTGTAAAGTTCAGTGGTTTTCCATCATTTTTTGAACTCAATTGCTCAACTGATCAATTTCTGACAAAATGGACGAAGATATGCTTTGTATATTATACACCACCAACACATTGGTAATGATGTTAGTTAACACACAAAAACGTATGCTGTGTCCAAATTCTCATACTATGTGTCCTAAATAGTATTCAAAAATAGAATTAGTACGCCCCAAATCGCAGTATACTGAAAAGAGTATTCCAAAAATTCCTGGATGGTCTACTACTTCCGGTAGAAATTCAAAGTGCAGAACAATGCACACTCTAACAGGGAATATTGCCCACAATGCATTGCACACAGGAGGGAGGAGCCTGGACAATGGTGTAAATGCATATTAAAACGGTGTAAATGAATTGTGGAAATATATATAACTCTTTGTTAAAGCAGTGTTCAAAATTTAGAATATAATGAAAACAGTCAATATTTTTTGTCACTCAATTCAGAAAGTGAAACCCATATATTATATAGATTCATTACACATAGAGTGAAATATTTCAAGCCTTTATTTCTTGAAATTGTGATGATTATGGCTTATAGATAAGGAAAACCCAAAATTCTGTGTCTCAGAGAATTAGAATATTGTGAAAAGTTAAATATTGGACAGTCGTAGTGTCACACCCTAATCAGCTAATTACCTCAAAACACCTGCAAAGGTTTCCTGAGCTTTTAAATGGTCTCTCAGTCTGGGTCAGTAGGCTACACAATCATGGGGAAGACTGCTGACTTGACAGTTATCCAGAAGACAGTCATTGACACCCTCCACAAGGAGGGTAAGCCACGAAAGGTCATTGCTAAAGAAGCTGGTTGTTCACAGAGTGCTGTATCCAAGCATATTCATAGAAAGTTGAGTGGAAGGAAAAAGTGTGGTAGGAGAAGGTGCACCAGCAAAAGGGATAACCGCAGCCTTGAGAGGATTGTCAGGCAAAATCCATTCAAGAATTTGGGGGAGCTTCAGATGAATCCTAGACATGGCCTACAAATGTGGCATTCCTCGTGTCAAGCCACTCCTGAACCAGAGACAACGTCAGAAGCGTCTTACCTGGGCTGTGCAGAAAAAGAACTGGACTGTTGCTCAGTGGTCCAAAGTCCTCTTTTCAGATGAAAGTAAGTTTTGCATTTCATTTGGAAATCAAGGTCCCAGAGTCTGGAGTAAGAGTGGAGAGGCACAGAATCCATGTTGCTTGAAGTCCAGTGTGAAGTTTCCACAGTCAGTGATTTGGGCTGCCATGTCATCTGCTGGTGTTGGTCCACTGTGTTTTCTGAAGTCCACAGTCAACGCAGCCATCTACCAGGAAATCTTAGAGCACTTCATGCTTCCTTCTGCTGACAAGCTTTATGGAGATGCTGATTTCATTTTCCAGCAGGACTTGGCACCTGCCCACACTGCTAAAGGTACCATAAGCTGGTTCAATGACCATGGTGTTACTGTGCTTGATTGGCCAGCAAACTCTCCTGACCTGAACCCCATAGAGAATCTATGGGGTATTGTCAAGAGGAAGAGGGGAGACACCAGACCCAACAATGCAGATGACCTGAAGGCTGCTATCAAAGCAACCCGGGCTTCCATTACACCTGAGCAGTGCCACAGGCTGATTGCCTCCATGCCACGCCGCATTGATGCAAAAGGAGGCGCAACCAAGTATGGAGTGCATAGAAACGAACATACTTTTCAGAAGTCTGACAAGTTCTCTTTGAAATATCCTTTTTTATTGATCTTATGTAATATTCTAATTTTCTGAGACACAGAATTTTGGGTTTTCCTTATCTGTAAGCCATAATCATCACAATTTCAAGAAATAAGGTTGCTAGTAAGTATTGCATACAACAATTCAACAATAATAAAACAATGCATTGACGAGTGAGTGTGTTTATAGCTGCTATAACATAAGAGAGAACAGGAAGTAGCTCGTGTCTCTAACGCTCCACAGCATTAAACAGTAAGACGTGTTCTTCACACGCAGCAGTTATCGATACGACCCCAGCGGCTGACTCGGTTCCGTTCACGTTTCTCCTCACAGTTATTTATAGCTCAGCTTTTTGTTAACACTAAACCATCCTGAGTTTGGTATAAAGCAGCTTGTGTGTGTTGACCTTTGTGACATAATGACTTCCTGTGTTTTAATGATCACCTGAAGGCAGTTGTGACCCATGCTAACGAGATGCCGCTCTCTTTAACTTCATGTTATTCAGCTATTCAGGGAGGATTAGGAGCTTAATGTCAGTTTAAGGTCACGTGTACGAGCAGCACTCACGTCACGCCCTGCACTCGCCCCGAGTTCCTGTCTAAAACACTGTCTTTAACAGCTGGAGTTTGATAATAAATGTTCTGTACTGTAGTTATGTTTATTGTAAACTTTGAGTGTGTCACTGTGCACTGTGTAACACCTTTAACACCTGTAACACCTTTGACACCTGTAACACCTGTAACACCTTTGACAACTTTAACACCTGTAACACCTTTGACACCTGTAACACCTTTGACAACTTTGACACCTGTAACACCTTTGACAACTTTAACACCGGTAACACCTGTAACACCTTTGACACCTGTAACACCTTTAACACCTGTAACACCTTTGACACCTGTAACACATGTAACACCTTTGACACCTTTAACACCTGTAACACCTTTAACACCTTTGACACCTGTAACACCTTTAACACCTGTAACACCTTTGACACCTGTAACACCTTTAACACCTGTAACACCTTTGACACCTGTAACACCTTTGACACCTTTGAAACCTTTAACACCTGTAACATGTGTAACACCTTTGACACCTGTAACACCTTTGACACCTTTGACACCTGTAACACCTGTAACACCTGTAACACCTGCAACACCTTTAACACCTTTGACACCTTTAACACCTGTAACACCTTTGACAACTTTAACACCTGTAACACCTTTGACACCTGTAACACCTTTGACACCTGTAACACCTGTAACACCTGTAACACCTGTAAAACCTTTAACACATGTAACACCTTTGACACCTTTAACACCTGTAACATGTGTAACACCTTTGACACCTGTAACATCTTTGACACCTGTAACACCTGTAACACCTTTGACACCTGTAACACCTTTGACACCTGTAACACCTTTAACACCTGTAACACCTTTGACACCTGTAACACTTGTAACATCTGTAACACTTGTAACATCTGTAACACCTTTGACACCTGTAACACCTGTAACACCTTTGACACCTGTAACACCTTTGACACCTTTAACACCTGTAACACCTTTGACACCTGTAACATCTTTGACACCTTTGACACCTGTAACACCTGTAACACCTTTGACACCTGTAACACCTTTGACACCTGTAACACCTTTAACACCTGTAACACCTTTGACACCTGTAACACTTGTAACATCTGTAACACTTGTAACATCTGTAACACCTTTGACACCTGTAACACCTGTAACACCTTTGACACCTGTAACACCTTTGACACCTGTAACACCTTTAACACCTGTAACACCTTTGACACCTGTAACACCTGTAACACCTGTAACACCTTTGACACCTGTAACACCTTTGACACCTGTAACACCTGTAACACCTGTAACACCTTTGACACCTGTAACACCTGTAACACCTTTGACACCTGTAACACCTTTAACACCTGTAACACCTTTGACACCTGTAACACCTGTAACATCTGTAACACCTTTGACACCTGTAACACCTTTGACACCTGTAACACCTGTAACATCTGTAACACCTTTGACACCTGTAACACCTTTGACACCTGTAACACCTGTAACACCTTTGACATCTGTAACACCTGGAACACCTTTGACATCTGTAACACCTGTAACACCTTTAACACCTGTAACACCTTTGACACCTGTAACACCTGTAACACCTTTGACATCTGTAACACCTGTAACACCTTTGACACCTGTAACACCTTTGACACCTGTAACACCTTTAACACCTTTGACACCTGTAACACTTGTAACATCTGTAACACCTTTGACACCTGTAACACCTTTGACACCTGTAACACCTTTGACACCTGTAACACCTGTAACACCTTTGACACCTGTGACACCTGTAACACCTGTAACACCTTTGACACCTGTAACACCTGTAACACCTTTGACACCTGTAACACCTTTAACACCTGTAACACCTTTGACACCTGTAACACCTGTAACATCTGTAACACCTTTGACACCTGTAACACCTTTGACACCTGTAACACCTGTAACACCTTTGACACCTGTAACACCTTTGACACCTGTAACCCCTTTAACACCTGTAACACCTTTGACACCTGTAACACCTGTAACACCTTTGACACCTGTAACACCTTTAACACCTGTAACACCTTTGACACCTGTAACATCTGTAACACCTTTGACACCTGTAACACCTGTAACACCTTTGACACCTGTAACACCTTTAACATCTGTAACACCTTTGACACCTGTAACACCTGTAACATCTTTGACATCTGTAACACCTGTAACACCTTTGACATCTGTAACACCTTTGACATCTGTAACACCTGTAACACCTTTGACATCTGTAACATCTGTAACACCTTTGACACCTGTAACACCTGTAACACCTTTAACACCTGTAACACCTTTGACACCTGTAACACCTTTAACATCTGTAACACCTTTGACACCTGTAACACCTGTAACACCTTTGACATCTGTAACACCTGTAACACCTTTGACATCTGTAACACCTGTAACACCTTTGACATCTGTAACATCTGTAACACCTTTGACACCTGTAACATCTGTAACACCTTTGACACCTGTAACACCTGTAACACCTTTAACACCTGTAATAGTTGAACTGTAGATGTAATAGTGTTCATCAAACATCACAGGAAAGAAGAAGAAGAATGTTGTGTTTAAATGTGTGTGATAGGGCTGCAGTAATATTTTAAAATATTAGATTTTTCAACGTCCACCTCTCTGACACGCGCGCGCTAAAGTCCTGCACTTTGCCTGTAAAACTAAACACTGGACGAAATATGAAGATGATTTAAGAAGTGTAACAGAAACCTTTCATAAATCTTAAATCCCATACCTTACTACTGCTTCACCTCCACTGCAGTGATGATGATGATGATAATGATGATGATCCTCAACAGACTCTTTTACGTGTGGTATAAATGAGAGAGAGAGAGAGAGAGAGAGAGAGAGGCACGTGCGTGGAATCAAACTGAGCGTTTTGACTGGAGGTGCACGTGACCTGCGCGCGCGCGGTTTATTATTATTAGTAGTAGTAGTAGTATATAAAGCTATTGTTTACTATATTTTCTGCTTTCATAAATATAAAACTAATTTCGGGACCATGTCCCTCGCCACCTCCTGACCTTTCTGACTGCGCTGTTTGATCACACATTAAAATCCTAAATAAAATTGAGAAAAATGTCTTAAAATTTAAGATCAATCGTCATGTATAGTTTTTATAAGCGACTCAACATCTTTGGTATTATTCATACGGATACTCAACCCAAATGCTTTTTTGTTTCTTTGTTTGTTTATCTGTTTGTTTGTTGAATAGCACATAAAATGTATGAGTTTATTTGCAGTTGTGTGTGTGGTTTGTGTTTATTTTCTCAAAAAAACAAACAAACAAGTGTTTACTTCTGCACACATTGCAGTGATTCCTCAGCCCGTGCAGTTGGACCTGTCTGTCAGGAAGTGAGGAGAGGTGAGGAATAAAGGCAGCGCTTTGGTTTCCTCTAGTGGTGGTTCGTGGTACTGCACACGCGCGCGCACACATGCGTCCGTTCAAATCACAATATGTCATTTGCTCTGCTGACCAGTGGCGGCCGGTCAATAGGGGGCGCTGGGGCACCGTCCCTATAAAGTTAGCCCGACAAGAATGCTACTTTAACACGTTAACAATAATCATATATTTTAATAAAATTATAAAATCATCACGAAATAAAATCGTTTAGTTGTACTATTCCACTGTTAGTCATATAATTATTAATTTAGAAACTGTATTTCGTTCGTGTGTGTGTGTGTGTGTGTGTGTGTGTGAGCTCTGATTCGCTTGTTTCAAATAGTCCTTGAACCCGCCCACTTTTGTTGTTAGCGAATCAATATTGTTTTATATATTTGGCCTCATGTGATTGGACCATTCTCAATGTGTCTCATTACAGCTCAGCAGATGGTCAGTTAACGGTCAGGTACTGATTAATGTGGAAGCAAGCCAAATATCTCGAGAGGAAAAAAAAATTGGTTCTATCTTTACAAAAATACCCTTTCACAAGGAGTGCGGATGAAGAAAAGAATTAAGGAGTTTGGAGCAGAGCCACCCAATCTGCAAATTCAGCAGCAGTCACGTGATGGGGGTGGAGCTTCCACTCGGTGCTTTTCCAGCGCTTCTTATTGAATGCATTGGCCATGGTGTCAGTGGAAAAGAGACTGGTCACTGAGATGACTGATTTGAACCATAAGCTCATTGAGATATTTTGCCTGTGTGTGTGTGTGTGTGTGTGTTTAATGATTACCATCATTACTTTATTACTGATAATAAACCTACATTGAACTCAAACTCACTGATTCATAGTAGATTTATTGCATGCTTTAACAGTTGACTTTAACAGTAACATTTTCAGTATTTTATCTTAGCAGTAATGATCCATAATCACCTGATAGATGGCTATTTACACTCCTGCATTACTAATAGTTTGATTGTCCCAACAAATATGTTTTGGCACTGGCCGCCGCTGCTGCAGACGCACTGGCACATGCTTGTAAGCCAAAATATACAAATACAAACACATGCATGGGTAAATATGCAAAGAATAAATGAAAAGTACACAAGATATAAACATGTATAAGGGGTAGGAGATGTGCATAACAACTGTGTTATATACAGGCAGTGACATCTATATGTGCAAGAGTAGGTCAGAGAGTGTGAGTGGCCTGTGAGACTGCTGCTTCGTGGCTCAGAACCGTTATGGTCAAATGTTCTGCAGAGAGCGAGAGCAGCTTCCAGCCACTAGTCTGACCTCACCACTCTCTATAGGGCCCTGAGGCAGAACAGCGGTTATACCACACCCTGAACATGACTGAGAACACGTTTTATCATATCAGTGAGAGAGAGAGAGAGAGAATTGTATAATAACATGATTAACACCAATCTTGGTAATGATGTTCATTTTAAATGTTTTATTGTTTCTCAGGTAATAAAAATAAAAAATCACTACCAATCCACAAACAATCTCCTCTTAATGTCAGAATGAGCTTTGTTCAGGAGAGTTTTCAGGAGAAATCAGAAATGAATCAGGTCGAAGAGATGCTGGGGAGATCAGAGCATCTCAGATATGGACTTGATTCTGGTTTTGTTTAAAATGCAGTACATTAATGATCCGTCTCACACTTAGCTGTGACTTCTATTAGATTCTCTTGATTTGGTTTCACAGATAATTAAACATTTTGTCTTTAACCTTCAAACGCTGCCCTGATCCCTACTTCACCATGTCCTCTGACTGAACAGCAGCTTTCACAGCTCTCATATTTTTCACGGCTCTAACATTTCTCACATCCCTCACATCCCTCACAGCCCTCATAGATCTCACAGATCTCACGCACATCTCTTACACTATTGACATTTAGTGAGGAGATGTTTAGCGTCTCCAACTTCTATCAGTGAAATTAACAAAAAACCAACCTCACCTAAAACATTCAAAACCTTAAAATCTTTTCTTTTGTGGTGCTTCATTAAGGCTTCATCAGATTTCTTCTTCTGTTTCTTTATCATCTTTATCATTAGTTCTGATGCTGAACGCATTTCACTTCATCTCTCTAGTTTGTTTTTTCCGCTTGTCTCAGCTAAAACACCGCTGATCTAATCACAAGTTCTCATCATCTCTTTTCTGTGTCTCTCCTCTATTTATTATTGTCTGTCTGTCTGTCTGTCTGTCTGTCTCTCTCTCTCTCTCTCTGTTCTCTGAACACATCGATCTTAAAGATAACGCGATGATTACAAACAGAGACAAGATGATCCAGCAGCGGGGATTTACACTCACACGGTATTTCCCTGAATGCTGAGACGATTTTGCTGTGATGAGAAGGTCCACACTCTACCACTTCTTCATTTCTAATCAACACTGGAATTTTTGAGATCAGCTTCTGAAACAGAAACAGAAAGTACAGAAAAAGAAAGAAAAAAAAACAGAAACTTCCCTGTTTTTTCCCCGTCTGCTACAGAGCCCACAGAACATTCTCATAACACCTCGTCTCAAACATCCTCAAATCATTCATCTTCTTGTAGAAAATCTTTTAAGATGCTCTGTAAAAACACACACAATGACTGTAACCTGGATCATTGAATAAAAACATGAAAAACAGTTTCTCTCTGTGAACAGAAGAATCGTGTGTAGCATCAATGGAGAAAAAAGAGTTCACAGAGATAATACTGTGTGTAAAATCTGTGTGTATTGGAGGTCAGTAGCTTTTTTTGGTTAAGGATGGTTTGTACAGTACGTCCACTCTGGTTTAAAATCATCATTAAAGCCCAGTGCACTTCTCCATGGGGTGTCCACCCTCCCACTCACTTTTTTCTTGGATTTACCAAAGTCCATCTCCCTTTTATCCTGGCACTCCAGAAGGAGTCGTCAAGGTATAGAGCGATGTCCAGCTGTGGAAATGTCCATCCTCTGCAGGACCGGTCTCAGTGTGCTGGTAGTCCATCAGCTGAACACACTCTTCTGATGGACTTTCAGCAGTGTAGGAACTGATTGATATTGCAGTCCCATATGTGCCTCCAGGACCTCTGCCCTTGACAGGTCTGTCCCTGTGATGTTCACCAGCTCTCACTGACATGATCCGTGAGGAGATGAGAGTCCTGGATGGTCACAACGGTCATCACCCTCTGTAGGACATCCTCCGGACCAGGCGCTTCCACCTGCCCAGTCTGCCCTCCATGTGCTCTACAGAGCCTTCACAATTTTTTATTTAAAAGCTCACTGTTCCCCAGGTAAACCCCCAAGTACTTATCAGTTCTTTTCCACACTAAGCCTCGCAGTATTGTAGACTGCCCACCTCAACACTCCACAACTAAAATAGCTTGACTTTTGGCCCAGCAGATAATAAAATCTGAAAGTAAAACCTTCACATCTGTGTGTGAGTTGATCATAACTACCAGATCATCTGCATATGCTGAGAGAAGCAGTGCAGCATTAGCATGTGGAATAAATCCAGAAATGTCTCAGTTTACATAAGAGAGAAGTTCAATCGCTAGAGTACAGAAGCTCTGATAGAGAACAGCCTCGTCTGATTCCTCTGTTCACTCAGAAAAACCAGCAGTAACCTTCAGAACACTCTCACTTCCTCTGTACTACACCTTGATCACACCCTCAATACATAGGTTTCCAGACAAAGAAACCAGAGAGAGAGAAAGAGAAACCAGAAAGAGAGAGAGAGAAGCAGGCAGAGAGACAGACAGACAGACTCAGAGAGAGAGAGAGGGAGAGAGACAGACAGACAGACAGACAGTGATAGAGAGAGAAAGAAAGGGAGTGAGAGAGCGAAATACAAACAGAGAAAGAGAGAGACAGACAGAGAGAGACACATTTTTCTCACATTGTGATTCTCATTATAATGACTTATTTATTAAAACAATGTGAATAAATGCTTAAAAAACTTAATGCAGCTAAAAAGAAAGAGCAGAAGTGATGCAGAATGCAGATGTTGTAAACACTCTTGTGGTTGGATGTGCTGTTTTTTGTTAGTGGTGAGTGTGTTTCAGTGGTTACATGGTGTGAAAAACATCACTGCTAACTCAAACTTTAACATTAAGTTTAAAAATGGATGAACGATGTCACTCTAACGCAGCGGCCCTCTGCTAACGTTAAGGAAAAACATTTTTTATTTCTTTAGCATCCTTTCTGTTGTGAACAGCGACGTGGTGCACAACCCTGGAGTGACCCTGGAGTGACCGTGCAGCTCGTTACTGCACTGTATTTTTATATACATGAGTTTTGTTGAAATGAGAATTCTGACTTTGACTCTTCCGAATGGCCGGGTGATACTATCGTCTACGATACTATTATGATACTATGTCTGACACTATCATCTAGCTGAATGTCGCGTTAATCACGGACATGTATAACTTTTGTTCGGTGATGGTCCTAGATGTCTTGCTGCCGCTCCCATACTAATAATTAATTGGATTAAGTGTTCAAAATGTTTGGTAAGGCTGCCTTAATCCAATGTAAAAATACTATACAGATAAACTGAATTGAATTAAACATATTTCTATATGGGCGGCACGGTGGCTTAGTGGTTAGCACGCTCACGTTCCTCCCGCAGTCCAAAGCCCTGCAGTGGGTTGTCCTCCTTCGGCCCTCAGAGAATCTTACTCGTCATCGAGACATCACCTCATGCACACTGGTTACGGCTCCATTCCACTAGGCAAACTTATCATAATGTTTCTTCTTAAAATTTGGTTCTATGTACAAATATTTCCTGGGTTTGGAGCCATTCAGGAACCATCACAACCAACAGGAAGGTCCTACACTGATTATTGAAGCTTCTGCAATCTGACGTCTCAATATGGAACACATACCGCATAACATAACCAGACAATTCCAAAGCAGTTTGAATTTTGAAAATATTTCTTGTAGATCAAAAGGTATGAGCATCTGAAATCGGAAAAAAAAAGGCCATTTTGGAGAATTCTACATAAATGCCTCACAAAACGTGGAGTTAGTAAAAATGCCTTTAAAGTTCTATAACTTTTGATCTAGAAGACATATTGCCTTCACACTTTGCATTCCAGTGGATTTTTTTTCTGTAGAATTCAAAAATTGTATGTTGTTTTTAACAGAGAACCACTCTATAGAAGTGATTTATAAGTAGAAAGTCAGTACGTTTTATTTTTTATTTTCACGAATGACCATCAAATCATCTAGACCGTTTTCAACATGTAAAACATCACATCACAAACTATTAATAAAAGCTTCTTGTAAAATATTGTAAATACTTTTTATAGCTGAAGTTTTTAATAAATCTGATAATTAATGCACATTTTCAATAAACATTGCAGTGTAGTTATATATTTGGTATCAGAGTTTCAGTTACAGTGAGTATACACCAAGTAAATGATATGAATTGGCATCATTAAAAACACTTAAGTTGTCAGGTTTAGGCGTTACAGTTCAAAGACAAGGTTTCACTTCATAACTGTTGTAGTTTTAATAAACAAGTCTCTATATGATGTATAAAGTTCCTGATATTTTACATGCTCATTGAAATACAGTGAGGGAAAAAATGACTTGATCCCCTGCTGATTTTGTACGTTTGCCCACTGACACAGAAATGATCAGTCTGTAATTTTAATGGTCGGTGTATTTGAACAGTGAGAGACAGAATAACAACAAAAACATCCAGAAAAACACATTTCAGAAAAGTTCTACATTGATTTGCATTTTAATGAGTGAAATAAGTATTTGATCCCCTATCAATCAGAAAGATTTCTGGCTCCCAGGTGTCTTTTATACAGGTAAGGAGCTGAGATTACAGTAGGAGCACTCTCGGGGAGTGCTCTTAATCTCAGCTCCTTACCTGTATGAAAGACACCGTCCACAGAAGGAAGCAATCAATCAGATTCCAAACTCTCCATCATGGTCAAGACCAAAGAGCTGTCCATGGATGTCAGGGACAAGATTGTAGACCTACACAAGGCTGGAATGAGCTACAAGACCATCGCCAAGCCGCTTGGTGAGAAGGTGACAACAGTTGGTGCGATTATTCCCAAATGGAAGAAACACAAAAGGACTGTCGATCTTCCTCGGTCTGGGGCTCCATGCAAGATCTCACCTCATGGAGTTTCAATGATCATGAGAACGGTGAGGAATCAGCCCAGAATTACACTGGAGGATTTTGTCAATGATCTCAAGGCAGCTGGGACCACAGTCACCAAGAAAACAATTGGTAACACACTACGCCGTGAAAGACTGAAATCCAGTAGCGCCCGCAACGTCCCCCTGCTAAAGAAAGCACATGTACAGGACCATCTGAAGTTTGCCAGTGAACATCTGAATGATTCAGAGGAGAACTGGGTGAAAGTGTTGTGGTCAAATGAGACCAAAATCCAGCTCTTTGGCATCAACTCAACTCGCCGTGTTTGGAGGAGGAGGAATGCTGCCTATGACCCCAAGACGACCATCCCCACCGTCAAACATGGAGGTGGAAACATTAGGCTTTGGGGGTGTTTTTCTGCTAAGGGGACAGGACAACCGCACCGCATCAAAGGGACGATGGGCGGAGCCATGTACCGTCAAATCTTGAGTGAGAACCTCCTTCCCTCAGCCAGGGCATTGAAAATGGGTCGTGGATGCAGAGAGGAGCGGGCCCAAATTCCTTGAGATGTGAGATGAGCAAACCTGGTGGCCAACTACAAGAAATGTCTGACGTCTGTGATTGCCAACAAGGGTCTGCCACCAAGTACTAAGTCATGTTTTGCAAAAGGATCAAATACTTATTTCACTCAATAAAATGCAAATCAATGTAGAACTTTTCTGAAATGTGTTTTTCTGGATGTTTTTGTTGTTATTCTGTCTCTCACTGTTCAGATAAACCTACCATTAAAATTACAGACTGATCATTTCTGTGTCAGTGGGCAAACGTACAAAATCAGCAGGGGATCAAATCATTTTTTCCCTCACTGTAAATGTATTATATTTATGTTTATGCCTATTCCTATTTGCCTTGTTCTACCTCAACTGCTGCTACTCTGTACATCATTTCATTTTTATTCCATTTCATTTTTTACATTTCACTACACATGTTCTTTTTCTTTCTGCGCTAAGTGTCTTGTTTTTGTGTTGTCTTTTTCTTTTGTACCTACTGTTTCTGCACTGTCTTGTCGTTGCTCTGTTTGCACCTAGTTGCACACTTTGCACTTTATGTGTCTAGGACAAAAACCTTGGTCCTAGCTCTGTGTTGTTTTTTTCAAATAGCAAATCAGCAAATATTTTGGGCTGAATTTGGAAATTAATCTCTCAGGGTAGGGTGGTCATATGTAAATAAATTATGTGCCTATAGAAACTGTATTCATTCGCATATGTGAATGTCACCCCAAAATAGTTCATATTTGACCTCAAAACACACGTGCGTCAGGCGCGACACTCTGGAAAATGTTGTAAAATAAACATATGGCATTGGTCATTACACAGGCAAACGGTCAACTTAACAAAGAGCAATTTTTTTATATATATTTATATCAGATTCAAGGGAATTTTCTTAGCTTTCTAAACAATTCAATTGTTTATTCAATTTGAACCACAAATAATAATTTGATAGCAATTTTGGGACAGTTGGTATACGAAATCATCAGTTTTAACCTTAATTACTTATAAACAAAAAGCACTGATAGTGGTTGCTACTTTAAGATGCCCAGTACTTCGAATGCAAAATAAATAAAGCAGCCACAATACGTCGGGCCTCAAATCCAAGTACAGTAACAGTCACAGCTCACAAACAGTTTAAAATGCAACACGGTCACTGTACGCCGGACAAAACCACACTACCTCAGGTTATTGTTTTAAATTCCACAGAGCCGTGGTGCACCGGGCTCGCCACACAGTCATCAGTTTCAGTTTCTTGTTATAATTCGGCTGCCACACTGCGTCAGGCAGATTCACTTACATTAGAATCTTAACACAATTATAACAACCACACAACAGGTTTCAGTTACTTTAGAAGTCAAAAAGTCATGTCAAAGCTTTATTGTCACTTCAACCATATATATCAGATGCAGTACACGGTGAAGCGAAACAACGTTCCTCCTGGACCAGAGGTGCTACACAGAACACAGACAAAGTACAGGAGACGCAGACAAACACAGAACTAATCTATTCCTACAAGGTGCATTCTTTAAAAAACTAAACATACAGCATAAGTGCATAGGATGACAAGACAAGACAGTGCAGACAAACAGGACATATAACACAGACTCTTGTGCAAAAAAACAGTGTTAACAGTGAGTGCAAAGAAGGATAGAAACAGGTTAGGACAGTGAATATAGCAGCAGAAGTATCAGAGGTAATTAAGTTATAACAGATACATTTTAATTAAAGTGACCCCTGTATCTAAATAATCAAAAGTAAACAGTTAAAAATATTCAAAGTGATGTGTGCATGTAAACAAGACACATATTGTGTGTGTGTGTGTATGAGTGTGTCCAGCTCATTTCAGTTTTTGTTGAGACAAGCTCTCTGTGTGTGTGTGTGTGTGTGTGTGAGACTGTGTCCAGCACAGTTCAGTTCTCAGTTGTGTGTGTGTGTGTGTGTGTGTGAGACCGTGTCCAGCACAGTTCAGTTCTCAGTTGTGTGTGTGTGTGTGTGACACTGTGTCCAGCACAGTTCAATGTCTCTGTTGACAACAGTTCTCAGTTGTGTGTGTGTGTGTCCAAATCTCAGTTCCCTGTTGAGATACCTGATTGCCTGAGGAAAGAAGGTGTTCAACAGTCTGGTTGTGAGGGTCCGAATGCTTCGGTACCTCTTTCCGGATGGCAGAAGGGTGAAGAGTGTGTGTGCGGGGTGTGTATTGGCTTGGTATTGTTGCAGGTTTTACCACCCAAATGGTCAGGGGATACTAAATGGTAATCACGGTCACATATACCTTTTGTTCAGTGATGGTCCTCGATGTCTTGCTGCCACTCCCATAGTAATAATTGATTGGATTAAATGTTCTAATTATGTTTGGTAAGGCTGCTTTACAGATAAACTGAAGTGAATTAAACATATTTCTATATGATATGTAAGCCTTTTTGGGAATGAACCCTTTCAGGTGTGTACTGTGGAGTGGAATCTGGATTGGAGGCAGTCTGTAATTTCTTACACACCTGACCTAAGATCAGCATCCACTCAGCTCAAAGAAGTGTGGAATCTGAGGATGAGGATAAGGGTTCCCGACTCAAACAAACTGCATCTGAAGACCCATGTGGAGGTAAATTTCACTAATTAACCACTAACTAACTAACTGGGTTTATTGATCTGAGTTTATCTGAGCATGCTTTCTTTGCTAAAACCCAGTTAGACTCCCAGTGACTGAAGTAGTAAGGGAACACTAGTTGAATTTGCGCTAACACTAAATGTTCAGTCTTGAGTGAATGATGATGAGTGATCATTTCAGTTTTCTGGCAGAATGGGGTTGCTTTAAACTTTGTGGCTGAACAAAACCTTGCTCACACCACA
The DNA here is from genome assembly GCF_019097595.1 of Hemibagrus wyckioides. Taxonomy (NCBI): domain Eukaryota; kingdom Metazoa; phylum Chordata; class Actinopteri; order Siluriformes; family Bagridae; genus Hemibagrus; species Hemibagrus wyckioides. Next base: position 33,867,085 of record NC_080720.1, read on the forward strand.
ACACGTGATCAGTGAAAAACGTTTCATTCTTAAAACTTCAGTACATTTAAATCTGAAACTTTTTGACTTTCACTTCAGCACATTACAAACTCCATCAGTTCACTGGTTTAAGTAGGACGATGGAATAAATCCCACCATCTCATGGTACAAGGAAAACCTGCCTCATAACATTCTTTTCTGTTCTGCCCCCAGGTGATGAATATACTTCCTCTAGAACAACTGTGTCACTGACTGTCTTCAAAGGACACTAACAGACTGCTTGAGAGTTTGGCCTAGTAAGGCCTAGTGAAGCAGCATGAGGATGTATTTATTAACAAAGACTTCAAGGCACTTGTGGAAGTCGCTCTGGATAAAGCCGTCTGCTAAATGACAGAAATGTAAGTGTCCAGAGAGGAAAACAGGTGAAGGAGAACAGGAAGCAACTTGTCTCTCCACCTTTCCACAAAATTAAATGTAGCTACAAATGTGCAAAAAGTAAGACATAGTTCTTTAATAAATACTGAATGGGTGGATGTGCTGTTTTAGGAAATTGATCGATTTCAGAAGCTCTTTCAGTTAGTAGGTTACTAGTCCCGTGAATGAAGGCTGACATTTGAGTGAATGGAAACGTTTTTCCTGTAAAGTCCTTTCAAAGGACCGAATCAGAGTGCAGCTGAAGACAAACAGGAAATGATCTAAAAAAGCTTCTTAAACCGCAAACTGCCTTTCTGAAAGTTATTTTCACATTCAGAACGTGTGAAATAACACATGCTGCTCACTCGCATGGAAACACGGCCTGAAGTATGAGCATTATCACACACATATTTATGACTCATAATAAAATTCCTTTAAATAAAGGTGTGATGTGTGTTCGCTTAAAAGACACACAAATATGCACAAACACCTCTTCTTCTTCACCAGGCAACAATTAACAATAAATTTGTGCGTTTCCCCTGCTGTGCCAGCTCTCACTAACTTTTCTCCTCAGGCAAGTCGCAGGTACATGCTTGTGCACATTGTGAGGGATGTAGGTGCTACAGTCAGCTCGCTGCTACACATTTGTGTTTAATTAGTTACCTACACTTACTACTGTTTCTCCAAAAAAATGTAAATTATGGTCAGGCCACACCCATAATCAACAACCATAGAGATTGTAACAGTTGAGTGATGTGTGTACATGTGATTTACACACCTCACCTCAAGTAATATATTTAGTTATTATTCTCGTAGCTCACCACATGAAGACTCATTACCACACCATATTCTGACATGAGCCTGAAAGCATGATGTGTGTTCCTGCTGTGGAGAACTCACAGTGGAGTGTGTCACAACTCAGGGTCCATGTGGTGAATTCGATGGTGTAGCTTGACGTCAAGAGAAGCTTTTCCACTGCCATGTTCACCGTCAGAATTTAGGGCAATTACCACAACCTGTCACTTCACTACCACATTTTTACAAGTCTGACTCTGCAGGAAATTATGGTGAATTCTTATCAGTATCCTGTGGATGCCACATACAGAATCACCACAGAGCTGCTGAGTTCTGGATGCTGATTAGTGGTTAGGTGCCGATTAATTCTCTCTAACAGCAGCTCTGACAGTAGCTCAGGATGATATTAATGCATTCGTTATCATTTTTTATAGTAACTTATAAATAAGCTAGCTTGACCAGAGCAACTACTAACCTCAGGCACATTCCTGCTTTACCATGCAGGTCCACTCTGTACACCTCGGACTTTCAGTACAACTCTGAAACATGCCACCTGCAGGAGTTTTCTGGCCAATCTGCAGTGGTGGGGTGTATTAGGGATGGACAGGAGTCTGATCACCGGAGACTACTGGATAACTCTGTGGACTGGTGAATTATTTCGGTGTACACTTAAACGACAGACTGGACTGGAAGATCCACACTGAAGCTGTATACAGGAAGAGGACGAGCAGACTCTATTTTCTGAGGAAGCTCAGATCTTTCAATGTCTGTAACAAGATGCTGGAGAACTTCTCCCAGTCTGTGGTGTTGAGTGCCATTTACTGTGCTGTGATCTGCTGGGGGTCAGCATCAGCTCCAAGGATGCCAGCAGGATTAACAAGCTAATTCACAAAGCTGGATCTATCACTGGACACAAAGTGGAGACATTTGAGTCAGTGAGAAATAGGAGGTCACTGGACAAACTGCTCTCCATCACGGACAATCCGTCTCACCCACTCTACAACACACTACAGAGTCAGAGGAGCTCATTCTCCAAAAGACTCGTTCAGGTTCATGCCACAGAGAACGTCACAGGAGAACATTGACTATAAGTTAAGTTGTCTTTATTTGTCACATATATATAACTGCACAGTGAAATTCTTTCTTCACATATCCCATCCTTGGGCATTGGGGTCGGAGCGCAGGGTCAGCCATGATACAGCGCCCTGAGAGCAGGGTGGGTCGGGGGCCTTGTTCAAGGGCCCAACGGTGGCAGCCTGGCGGTGCTGGGGCTTGAACCCTGATCGTCTGGTCAATGACCCACTTGAGCTACCACCGCCCCATAACATTATACATTAGCTCACCTGTGTGTGACAGGGGATAACACTCTCACACTGCACTACTACAGCCATTAACACTATTTCCAAGACTCTCAAGGTTCTTCATATTTATTATCTTCATCTTCATATCTACTGCCAGTTTGCACATGTGTACTGTACTGTAATGTAAATACTGATGTAAATACGGTTAAATCCACAAGTGTCTTTCCTATCTGCACTGCTACATTTAACTTATTTAATTCTATATTGTCTTAGTCTAATATGAGTGTGTTTATGTGTGTACATATAATTTAATATTTGATATGTGTGAGTGTGCATGTTGAATCTTGTTAATGGCTAAGCTGCTGTAACACTAGAATTTCTAAAAATTCTTTAAATCTAGAATCTAGAAATGAATTCTAGAATCTTTAAAATCTATTTCCTAGTCTGAATGAATTTTGGAATAAAGACGTAATTTAGGGAATTAACCAACTGAACTGAACTGCTGCAGATCACTGTAAAGTACAGTGTAAGTGTAAATGTAAACCTTTTGCTTCTCGTATACTGTACACCCGGATCCAGACACACATATATGCAGAGACTGAGAGAGAGAAAGATAGAGAGAGAGACAGAGAGAGAGAGAGAGAGAGAGAGACAGAGAGACAGAGAGAGGGAAGTAAAACATCCTTTCTGTTTCCTGATAGTCTGAATGCACTTTTTAGTAAACAAAATCATAGAGAATCACATGATGCTTCACTTTCACTTTCACACATGTGCTAAATATTTCATCTGTATGGAGCTACTGCAATAGTAAAGGACAAAAAAATTCTTTATTTAGTTTTGTTTATTGTTAAAGTATGGATTCATACAAAAATAACAATTAAAAATATGTTTTTATTAATAAAAAAATCTTTTAAAAACATTTTATAAAACACAGAAAGACATTTCCTGTAGAATGATTTCTGTTATCTTGATTTATAAACATAAATTTTACATATTAATTCGATTTATTGATATATTCCTGGGTCAGAAAGTGCCCAAAAGGCCAGTGCAGGTAGAAAAATATTTTTAATGTCATGACACTTAGTATGTCATGACATAGTTTCAAAACACTGTTACCAGGAAACTACAAGATACATGCCACAACAGAGACCTGGCACTGACTGAGGTTACATCAGCTCATAGATAGTGTAAAGACAGAGGGAAATGAACCTTCCAGAACATCAACATTTACCTCAGATGTGTTGATAAACAGCTTAAAAAGAAGACAATACATGACTAAAAGTATTTTTTACACAGTGTATAGACATGGGGAGAGTGAAAATTATCCAGGACATCAACAGTTACCTCAGATTTGTTGATAAACTGCTAAGAATATACACTCAATGGCTAAAATTATGCATTCGCTAAAGTATAGTATGTTTTAATAGATCGTGTAAATACACAGTGAGAGTTTATATGAGACAGAACCTTCCAGAACATCAACATTTACCTCAGATGTGTCTGTAATTCACTACAAAAAGACTTCACCTGAATAGAATTACACTGTCATTTCCCTCAGTATCAACTGCTAATATCAACTGCTAATATGCTAACTATGTGTTGCCTTTACACAATAATACACACGGGGGTCAGTGCGGTGTAACACTTTGTGCAAATTTGTGTGGATAATAAAACTGAAGTCTGAATAAAAAGGCTGAAATTTCGAAACCTTACATCCTTCATAGTAAATCGGACTGCGTTCATCTCCGACCGGACTCATACGCCGGGTTAATGAGCGCCTTCCCAGTGTTCCCACGCATGACCTCATACACACCATTAGAGGGCTGCTGCTTTGTTGTGTAATTTCCACGATCATGACACAGCTTTACCTGCACACACACAGAGAAAAGACAAGTACAGCAGCAGTGATTATCTGTGTGTGTGTGTGTGTGTGTGTGTGTGTCTGTGTGTGTGTCTGTGTGTGTGTCTGTGTGTGTGTGTGTACCAGTATAATCAGCAGGAACAGAATGAAGAATGACAGTCCACCAATCACAGCCCAGAAGATCAGTTTACTTTCCTCTTTGTAGACCACTATGGTTCCTGTAAAACACACACACACACACACACACACAACAGGCCAAGAATAAATTAGTGGAGAAGAACAATGTGTAAATTATATACAGTATACTGCTAGTAAATCACTGCTGCTGTTTTAATCTTTACTTTTTGGGATAAAGCCCCAGTATAAAGCTGCTTACCAGACTGCACTAACAGACAAATTTTCGTGTCACTATCGGTCATAATATCCCCTTTGTTAAAGTGGCACCAGTAAACTCCACCGTCATGCTTGCTCACGTTCTTGAGGAACACTGAGAAATTTCCGAAGTTATTATTTGTCTCCACTCGGCCCTTGAATGGCTCCTCAGGTGTAAGAGTTCCTTCCTGGTAATAGTACGTCACCGTCTGCTTTTCCATGCTTGAAGGAGGAGTGAAAAAGAGACGTTTTATTGTAAATTATTCTATTGTAAATACTCGAATTGTAAATAAATGGTAAAAACTATAAAACGTGACACTGACATGCGAGGGTGTAACTTTGGTTTGAGAAGTGGGGGGGGCACAAAATGGGGGAAAATGTTTTTGATTTGAATTCCATTTCCTGTATTTACATTTAGGGACTATGGTGATAAAAAATCCAGGAATCCAGGAAATAATGAAGTTAATTATAATGATAAATTCTGTCAAAATGAACAGTAGGCTACTAAACTGCGTATATAAAAAAGATTTTTTTCAATAGTGGCCGATCAGCAAGACTTGAGAGAATCATTTTATAAAATATTCACCATTAATGCTTTGTGTGTGAATAAAATGTAAATAATGTGAGACTCAGTTTCCACTGTTACACAAACTTTTATTTTAAACTGAGCGCTGAAGCTGAACATGTAAAATAAATGACTTGTACCAGACGTCCTGTCAGAGACACGTCCACCAAACCGCAGGGGTTTAGAATAGAAACAGCAGAAAGCTTTATGAACGGTGTGTGTGTGTGTGTGTGTGTTACAGCACTATTGTGTAATATCAGGTGCAGATAGACAGCAGCTACATTAATATGGAATTATATGAAAATGTTGATCATTACTTTAATAATTGTCTCTCATGAATAAACACACACTCTTAGTTAATGAACAAATTAAAATATTTACATTCCTGCTGCTAATTTTCTGTGCAATGATTTTTATGATTTATAGGAATAACCTTCTGTACTCCTTACTGCTGTAATCCAAAAGGATGGAACATTAATAACACAATAGATACACTACTGATTTAGTACAGGACACAGGATTCTCACACAATCTCACAAACATAAAAAAAATATAAAGAACATTGTCCTCCATCTGTCCATTCAATCCCATCTCTCCATGTATCCTAACTGTCCACCTCATCTGTCCTCTGATATGAAACTATCATGATATGAGTTTCTATCAGACTAACCACTGAGTTATGATCATATTGAGTCTGACATAAAACTAACATCTAGAGTCTGCTGGTCATTGCTGAGAGAAAATGCGTGGTTTAAAGTCAACTCGTTTTCATGCTACACAGAATGTTCATGAAAATATGATAATCCTGACCTGAGCTAATTTACTGAATCAACCAACTCACATCTCCTTTCTTTCTTTTCATCCATGAGGACATTAAAGTCATCTGTTGCTGCTTCTGGCGTTTCATCCCTGATTGTGCCGCAACCGCCATACCCGTTTATTACACCTGTTTATTACACCTGTTTATTACACCCGTTTATTACACCTGTTTATTACACCCGTTTATTACACCTGTTTATTACACCTGTTTATTACACCTGTTTATTACACCTGTTTATTACACCCGTTTATTACACCTGTTTATTACACCTGTTTATTACACCTGTTTATTATACCTGTTTATTACACCTGTTTATTATACCTGTTTATTATACCTGTTTATTACACCTGTTTATTATACCCGTTTATTACACCTGTTTATTACACCTGTTCATTATACCTGTTTATTACACCTGTACATTATACCTGTTTATTACACCTGTACATTATACCTGTTTATTACACCTGTTTATTATACCCGTTTATTACACCTGTTTATTACACCTGTTCATTATACCTGTTTATTACACCTGTACATTATACCTGTTTATTACACCTGTTTATTATACCCGTTTATTACACCTGTTTATTACACCTGTTCATTATACCTGTTTATTACACCTGTACATTATACCTGTTTATTACACCTGTACATTATACCTGTTTATTACACCTGTACATTACACCATTCAGTGAGCTAGTTTTAGTGTGCACGTGACATTCCTGGATGCAGACGCACGCATCGACACGGGCAGATTCTGTGTGTCCTGCTCGGTCCTGCTCCTCTGTGGCAATGATGGTTAAAAATTCTTAACAAACCAATTTGAAAGGGGGGGGGGGCAAAAACAGGATTTTGAAAAATGGGGGGGGGGTGTCCCCCCTGTCCCCAGTGGAAATTACGCCCCTGTTGACAAGACCTGCATCATATCAGAGTATTTTGTTTTTACTCTTCTTTTATATTTTATTTTAGACATATTAAACTGACCCGTGTAGTGTGTAATGTTCTCCTGGGTGTGTGTGAGAACTGATGAGAACATAAAGAATACTTACTTCTCAGCTACTTGTCTGTAGAGATAAACTCCATCCTGATCGTTCTTTGTGACAGGACACCTGATGATGGCTGTTGCCTCAACAGTCACAAACAGGGGTGTACACACTCCATCACTGCCTGTACAAAACACTTTATATTAACATATAGACATACATATAAATATACACATCAGTACAATACATTACTTATGAGTCACTGTAGGCAGGAGATAAAAGAAAAAGAATGAAACATCAGATTCAGGAGACTAAATGAAGTAGGACGCTCTGCTAAAGCTGAAAAACACTGATAACTGATTCAATGATTGTCTTCATTTTTAAGCATTTAAAGTTTACAGTTCAATCACTGGAGCTTCAGTCACTCCTGAAACCAGACTACATCACAACTCAGGAGAGAAAATACTCCTAAAGAAATGACAAACAAGATACACACACACACACACACACACACACCTGAAGATGAGCCGTAGTGGAGGATCACAGCGAGCAGGATGAGTGTGTATAGTGAAGGATGCTTCATCTCTTCTGCTGCAAAAACATTTTGTCTCTCAAAGGCATTTCATTCGCACATCACACCCACACACCCGAGCATGCGCATAAACACACACACACATTTAACTGTTACACATAGGCAGTGTGAAGGTGCAGCAGCTTTCTGATGAAGATCATTCACTAGAAATCCTCCACATGATGAGATGCAGTGTTTTTTAAATTGGGAAACAGAGGAATGTCACCATAATGTCCATCTTCCTCAGTGCGTATTCAGAATATTCATCAGTTCAGTAGGGTTCAATAATAAAACATAATCAATCTGACATGAACACTTCAAGATATTTATATAACACACTGCTCTATAATCATAGAAACAACACCATTCCCATGTTTGTGTCTTTACCTGCATGTGTTAGTGTATCATATGAACCTGAACATAACGAACAGCACCGAGTTACTGGGTCACGTGCGTTACTGGCTCTGCTTTATAATAAAAACATTTTAATAAAATATATAATGATAAATACGAACTGGGTAAGCGATATCTCGGGCTGAACCAACAGCACCGGAAGTGTCCACTAAAGACACAAGAAAGGTTCGGAACCTTCAAAAACTCCTACAATTCAAGAACTCCAACTTGTGAAGCTGACCGAACTCTTCTCACAATACAGTGATATCTAAAGAAAAGTCAAATATGGATAAGGACATAGATTTAAGAAAGTAATACAAGAAAAAATCTCACCAGCTGCGCGCGCGCGGACGAGTGTGTGTGTGTGTGTGTGTGTGCGCGGATGAGTGTGTGTGTATGTGTGTGTGTGTGTGTGTGTGTGTGCGCGTGGACGAGAGTGTGTGTGTGTGTGTGTGCGCGCGCGCGCGGACGAGTGTGTGTGTGTGTGTGTGCGCGCGCGCGTGGACGACAGTGTGTGTGTGTGTGTGTGTGCGCGTGGACGAGTGTGTGTGTGTGTGCGCGGATGAGTGTGTGTGTATGTGTGTGTGTGTGTGCGCGTGGACGAGAGTGTGTGTGTGTGGGAGCGCGCGGACGAGTATGTGTGTGTGCGCGCGCGCGTGGACGAGAGTGTGTGTGTGTGTGTGTGTGCGCGTGGACGAGTGTGTGTGTATGTGTGTGTGTGTGCATGGACGAGTGTGTGTGTGTGTGCGCGTGGACGTGTGTGTGTGTCTGTGTAGTGGTCAGTAATGAAGTAAATATAAATAGTTACTGTACTTAAGTATCTTTTTTCCAGTATCTGTACTTTACTAAAGTTTAATAAAGTATACATTTTTTTCTACTCCACTACATTATCCCACATCTCTCCTTACTTGGATTTTTTTAAATAAGCATTTGTCCAGTTACAGCCCAGCAAACCGAGCTACAGCACGCGCATTATTTTTGATCTACGTGTCTTTTTGGTTTGATTAAATGTAAACGGTTCTGTAGAGCATTAATTCTGCAGTGTCACAGCCTGAAATACTGTAGTCTACGATGGAAGAGAACCCTGACCACATCCCGCTACCTGACCTCCCATGACCCGTGGCCTGACCTGCAGGATTTGGTTTAAGTTGTAGAACAGAAGAAAGTCTCCTGCTCTGCCTCAGAAACATACCATTTCATCTCACACTGTACTGAGAAGACGTCCTGTGGTCATCATAATGACCATTCTCTTTAATATCAGTGTAATGTTAGCTCACAGCATTGAAGGATTTTACTGTGTATGTGAATAAATCTGTCATTATATTAGCTATGTCATATGGTTAGTTATGCTTTAGTTAGCTAAGTAAGCTAAGGTAATGAGTAACTCTTGAGCAGCAGTCTACATTAACGTTACTGATGTTCTACAGCAACACAATAACCCAAGAGCTCAACTTTTATTGTTGATATTTGACCGGTCACCAAGTAACATTTCTTTTTCATAGTTTTTATGTAAAGCAGAATAAGATTACTGCACAAATACTGTAATTGTCCATCACACACCAAATCATTAGTTACTGAATACTGAAATATTGACTGAATTTGAACTTTTTTTCCTCTGAATCTGTAGAGCAGCAAGTTTCTGTTAAAGACCCGTGGAGCATTGGGCAAGGAGTTGTGGGCATACTCCACCCAAGGGAGAAACTTACTCCATGATGTGGGATCCAATGAGGTCATACATCTGTGTGTGGTTTTCAGTTTCTGATTGGTCCTCTTGGTCTGCCCGTTAGTCTGAGGATGAGATTTGAGGAGAGGCTGGGAGTGCCACCACAGTCATAACGTATGAGTTCCCTTCTGACACCAGTAGGCCGTTAACACAGTACATGCTATGTGGGACCAGGGACGGTGAGGGACAGGAAGGGGTCTGAGAAGGCCTGCAGGGGGTAAGTTAGGAGACTTGTTCCTGATGCATACGACGCATGCTGCCACATACTGGGCAGACATCATCCTTCATACTGGGTCACCAAAAGCGTCGTTGAATATGGTAGAGGGTGCGGTGAGTCTCTTGGCTGACTACTCCAGGATGTGGTGGTTCCCTCTAACCAGTGCCTCCATTCCTCCAACATGAATTTGATGGCCAGAAGCTCATGATCCCTGCCATGGTAGTTTTGTTCGGTGGGTGAGAGGCGTGTTGAGAAAAAGGAGCAGGGGTGTACTTTGTTGTCCTGTCCACTCCTTTGGGTGAGGATGACCTCCACATCAATCTCTGATGCGTCTACCTCGACGACAAATTGGAGAGAACGATTGGGAATGGTGAGGATGGGTGCAGAGCAGAATTGTTGTTTGAGATTGGAGAAAGCTTTCGAGGTCAGGGCATTCCATTGGAAGGGTACCATAGTGGATGTGAGGGCAGTGAGATTGGTGGCCAATGTACTATAGCCCTTGATAAACCTCCTATAGAAATTGGCAAAGCCTAGGAACCACTGGAGAGCTTGATGCAAAGTTGGTGTGGACCAATCCAGGACAGGTTTGGCCTTGGAAGATTCCATCTCAATTCTGGACAGGGAAATTGTGAATCCCAGGAAGGAGACAGATGTCTTATTAGATGACTTATTCGCAAGGAGTCTTTGAAGGACCTGGCAAACATGACTGACGTTCCTTAAAGGAGCGAGAGAAGATCAGGATGTTGTTGAGGTAAGCAAATACAAATACGTTAAGAAACTCTCTCAGGAGGTCGTTGATGCAGGCCTGGAAGACCACAGGAGCGTTGGTCAGTCCAAATGGGACGGCGAGAGGCTTGTAGGGGCCCGAGGGTGTATTAAATGCCGTCTTCCACTCATCCCCCTCTCTAATACTGACCAAGTGATAAGCGTTCCTGAGATACAGCTTGGTGAAAATTCAGGTCCCCTGTAATAGTTCAAAGGCCGTAGTCATGAGATGTAGCAGGTAGCGGTTCTTGACTGTGATGTCATTGAATGGAGGCAGGAAGTGAGACTGGCCAGTCAATAATGGTATTCTTGACCCAGTCAACGTAATGGTTGTGTCGGCACAGTGTGATGAGAGATGGGTTCTAGGTATCTGCCACTGAAAGCTTGGACAGGGAGGGGCTGTTGCAGACATGTTGCAGACGCTGAGGCAAGAGTAGGTTATCAAGGTGCAGTCTGATTCTGGCCCCCTAGTACCCTCAACCTCACTAGGGGTTTTTTCCTTTTAAAGGGCAGTTCCAGCTAAAGTGGAATTCTTTACCACAATAGAAGCATGACGCTGGGGCTTCTCTGGGGGAGTGCAAGTCCTTCTCCGCTGTTGAATGAGATGGTCAACACGTCCAATGCAACGCAAATAATATTTTTGTACTTTTGCCAAATTGAGGATTTCTACTTTTATTAGAGTAACATTTTAACTAGATTATCTCTACTCTTATTTAAGTTCCGGAAATGTGTACTTTGCCCACCACTGTTTACATGCTACATCATATTACAATAATGTTTATTTTATTAGGTTTTTAATGTTAATGGTCTGTGCTGATAAAGGCAATAATACCATTTAAAAAATCAGTAACAAATAGTACACACTTTCTGTTTTAACGCATGTTTTATTTTCATTAAACACTTCCACACTGTAGTGATCCAGAGACTCGAGTCTCATGCTACAGATGCTGTTCCCTTCACTAACACACTAACTCTGTCTGAACTCACATACACTCCAGTGACAGCCGATGGGTTTTAAATGAGGGGAAGTATTTATAGCTTTTATTTGAACAAATTACAAAAAATAAGATACAGGTGTGTGAAACTGATCAGGATTATGTTACTCAGCTAACCTCTGAATGATTCTTACTTCTGACGTCAGGAACAACAAGGCCCTGCCCCTTTTAGACATACTCCAGTTATCATAACTATCATGCAGAGCGTACTGTCTAATACACACTGAGCTGTTTAATTATAAACAAAAGCCTCTTGCTCACACACTCCATCCACCCCACAGACACACAGTGTGTGAGCCTCAGTCTCTCCTCCCTTTAAAACACAGTGGAATTGAGTTTTGGCCCCCGGAGAAGCACAGCGCCCCCTGGTGTGTATCACGGCTTCTCAGGAGATTCTCACACTGGCTGCGCGATGTTGCAGTGATGCATATGATCATTTCATTCATCATTAACAGTAAATATTAACTATTCAGTTTTTCACCTCAGACATGTTCAGATTCAGTTGTCCTCATTTGAATCTGGATGTAAATGTACAGCTTTATTAGACTTCATAGCGCTAATCCTTATATTATCACTATTATTATTATTCTAAACTGCAGCTATGAGAATATGGACTGTTCTAACATATCTAACACTCCTTCCATCATCACACACTCCAAACATGACGTCTATGTTTCATGGACTTTATGTGAACAATGCAGACAGCGCATATCAGATGTAGGAGGTTATTTATTGTTTATTGTTTACTGGCTATTGCACGCTTGTACTGCCTTTAGATGAGTTCACCTTAAACAAGAAGTAAAAGCTGAAGACCTTCAGAACAGAGATGATTTCCTTTCCAATGAGAAGGAAATGTGTTGGATGTGTTATTGATGTTCAGCAGAGGGCAGCACTTACACTCAACATTCACACTTCACACACATGCTGGACCATATAATGAACAATTAATGTATTTTTTTCTTCCACAAAATGAGTTCACAGTTTTCACTTTTCTGAGTCACAGACATTATGGACTGATGTTAATCAGTGGTTATTTCTGCAGTGGCACATGGGAATCTGTGCATCAGAAGGTTACGAGTTCAAATCCCGGCACTGCTGAGCTGCTACTGGGACAGTAAATGAAGTACAGTACAGTGTAATATATATATATATGTGTAGTGTAGTATTTTGTAGTGTAGTCTTCTTCTTCTTTGTGCTTTTCCCTTCAGGGGTCTCCACAGTGAATCATCTCTCTCCACCTATCCCTATCTTCTGCATCCTCAACACTTACACCCACTAGCTTCATATCCTCATTTATTACATCCATATTCCTCCTCTTTGGCCTTCCTCTTTTCCTCCTGCCTGGCAGCTCCATGTCCAACATTCTCCTAACAATATACTCACTCTCCCTCCTCTGGACATGTCCAAACCATCTTAACCTGGCTTCTCTAACTTTGTCCCCCAAACATCCAACATGAGCCGTCCCTCTGATGTACTCAGTCCTAATCCTGTCCAACCGTGTCACTCCCAAAGAGAACCTCAACATCTTCAGCTCTGCTACCTCCAGCTCTGACTCCTGTCTCTGTCTCAGTGACACTGTCTCTAAACCATACAGCATGGCCGGTCTCACCACTGTCCTGTATCACCTTCCCCTTGATTCTTACTGATATTTTTCTATCACACAGAACTCCCGACACCTTTCTCCACCCATTCCAACCTGCCTGCACTCGCTTCTTTACCTCTTTCCCACACTCTCCATTACTCTGGACTGTTGACCCCAAGTACTTAAACTCCTGTACCTTCTTCACCTCTTCACCCTGTAATCTTACTGTTCCACTTCCCTCCCTGTCATTCACACACATGTACTCAGTCTTACTACCACTGACTTTCATTCCTCTTCTCTCCAGCACAAACCTCCACCTCTCCAGGTTTTCCTCCACCTGCTCCCTGCTCTCACTACAGATCACAATGTCATCTGCAAACATCATTGTCCAAGGAGTCTCCTGTCTGACCTCCTCTGACAACTGGTCCATCACCATAGCAAACAGGAAGGGGCTCAGAGCCGATCCCTGATGCAGACCTCCACTCTGAACTCCTCTGTCTGCCCTACAGCACACCTCACCACTGTCCTGCTCCTCTCATACATGTCCTGCACCACTCTGACATACTTCTCTGCTACTCCTGACTTCCTCATACAGTACCACAGCTCTTCTCTTGGCACCCTGTCATACGCTTTCTCCAAGTCTACAAACACACAGTGCAGCTCTCTCTGACCGTCCCTATACTTCTCCATCAACATTCTCACAGCAAAAATTGCATCTGTTGTGCTCTTTCTGGGCATGAAGCCATACTGCTGCTCGCAAATTTCCACTACCTTCCTTAACCTAGCTTCCACTACTCTCTCCCAGAGCTTCATTGTATGGCTCATCAACTTTATCCCCCTATAGTTGCTGCAACTCTGCACATCACCCTTATTCTTAAAGATCGGCACTAATACACTTCTCCATTCCTCAGGCATCTTCTCACTCTCTAAAACCCTGTTAAACAGACTAGTTAAAAATTCCACTGCCGCCTCTCCTAGACACTTCCAGACCTCCACCGGGATGTCGTCAGGACCAACTGCCTTTCCACTTTTCATCCTCTTCAAAGCCTTCCTGACTTCATCCTTTCTAATCTTATCTACTTCCTGTTCCACAGAGTTCACTCCTTCTACTTTTTGTTCCCTCTCATTTTCCTCATTCATCAGCTCTTCAAAGTTCTCCTTCCATCTCCTCTGTACACTCTCCTCACTTGTGAGCACCTTTCCATCTCTATCCTTAATAACTCTAACTTGCTGCACATCCTTCCCATCTCGATCCCTCTGCCTAGCTAACCTGTACAAGTCCTCCTCTCCTTCTCTAGTGTCTAACCTAGTGTACAACTCATCATACGCCTTCTGCTTGGCCTTAGACACCTCCCTCTTCACTCTGTGCTGTAACTCCTTGTATTCCTGTCTATTCTCTTCAGTCCTGTCCATGTCCCACTTCTTCTTGGCTAACCTCTTCCTCTGAATACTATCCTGAACTTCCTCATTCCACCACCAAGTCTCCAATGTTCTTTCCTCCTTCCAGATGACACACCCAGCACCTTTCTTCCTGTCTCCCTGATCACTTCTGCTGTAGTTTCCCAGTCATCTGGCAGCACTACCTGACCACCCAGAGCCTGCCTCAACTTCTGTCTAAATTCCTCACAACATTCCTCCTTTTTCAGCTTCCACCACTTGGTTTTCTTCTCCATCTCTATCTTTGACCTCTTCTTACAGACCATCAAAGTCATCCTACACACCACCATCCTATGTTGTCTGGCTACACTCTCTCCCACTACCACTTTACAGTCACTAATCTCTTTCAGATTGCCTCTTCTTCATAGGATGTAGTCTACCTGTGTGCTCCTACCTCCACTCTTGTAAGTCACTCTATGCTCCTCCCTCTTCTGAAAATAAGTGTTAACTACAGCCATGTCCATCCTCCTAGCAAAATCCACTACCATCTGTCCTTCAAGGTTCCTTTCCTTAACTCCAAACTTGCCCATCACCTCCTCATCACCTGTGTTCCCCTCACCAACATGTCCATTAAAATCTGCTCCTATCACCACTCTCTCCCCCGTGGGAATACTCTCTATCACCTCATCTAATTCACTCCAGAATCTCTCTTTCTCCTCTAACTCACAACCTACCTGTGGGGCATAACCACTAACAACATTCAACATCACCCCTTCAACCTCTAACTTCAGTCTCATCACCCTGTCTGACACTCTCTTCACCTCCAGAACATTCCTCACAAACTCCTCCTTCAGGACCACACCTACCCCATTTCTCTTACTATCCACACCATAATAAAACAGCTTGAATCCTGCTCCTATACTACGAGCCTTGCTCCCCTTCCCCCTGGTCTCCTGTACACACAGTATATCCACCTTCCTTCTCTCCATCATATCAGCCAGCTCTCTACCTTTCCCTGTCATAGTACCAACATTCAGAGTTCCTATTCTCAGTCCTACACTCTTACCTTTCCTGTTCTCTCTCTGTCTACGCACTCTCCTTCCTCCTCTACTTCTTCCACCAACAGTAGCCCAATTTCCACCAGCGCCCTGTAGGTCAACGGCGCCGATGGCGGTCGTTGTTAACCCGGGCCTCGACCGATCCGGTATGAAATTTAGAGTACTGATGACTCGCATGGTTAAATTTGGCAATGTTTTACGCCGGATGCCCCTGACACAACCCTCTCTATTTATCCGGGCTTGGGACCGGCACAGAAGTCACTGGACTGTGACCCCCATGGCTAGATTAGTATTTTGTAGTGTAGTATTGTATAGTGTAGTGTTGTATTGTATAGTGTAGTGTTGTATTGTATTGTATAGCATAGTGTAGTATAGTATTTTGTAGTGTAGTATTGAATAGTGTAGTATAGTATTTTTGTAGTGTAGTATAGTATAGTGTAGTATAATGTAGTATTGTATAGTGTAGTGTAGTATAGTGTAGTGTTGTATTGTATAGCATAGTGTAGTATTGTATAGTGTTGTATTGTATAGTATAGTGTAGTATAGTATATTGTAGTGTAGTATTGTATAGTGTAGTATAGTATTGTATAGTATAGTGTAGTATTGTATAGTGTAGTGTTGTATTGTATAGCGTAGTGTAGTATTGTATAGTGTTGTATTGTATAATATAGTGTAGTGTAGTATTGTATAGTGTAGTGTTGTATTGTATAGTATAGTGGAGTATTGTATAGTGTAGTGTAGTGTTGTATAGTATTTTGTAGTGTAGTATTGTATAGTGTAGTGTAGTATTGTATAGTATAGTGTAGTATTGTATAGTATAGTGTAGTATTGTATAGTATAGTGTTGTATTGTATAGTGTAGTGTAGTATTGTATAGTGTAGTGTTGTATAGTATAGTATAGTGGAGTATTGTATAGTGTAGTGTTGTATTGTATAGTGTAGTGTTGTATTGTATAGTGTAGTGTTGTATTGTATAGCGTAGTGTAGTATTGTATAGTATAGTGGAGTATAGTATTTTGTAGTGTAGTATTGTATAGTGTAGTGTAGTATTGTATAGTATAGTGTAGTATTGTATAGTATAGTGTAGTGTAGTATTGTATAGTGTAGTGTTGTATTGTATAGTATAGTGGAGTATTGTATAGTGTAGTGTTGTATTGTATAGTGTAGTGTTGTATTGTATAGTGTAGTGTTGTATTGTATAGTATAGTGTAGTATTGTATAGTGTAGTGTAGTACTGTATAGTGTAGTGTTGTATTGTATAGTGTAGTGTTGTATAGTATAGTATAGTGGAGTATTGTATAGTGTAGTGTTGTATTGTATAGTATAGTGGAGTATTGTATAGTGTAGTGTAGTGTTGTATAGTATAGTGTTGTATTGTATAGTGTAGTGTTGTATTGTATAGCGTAGTGTAGTATTGTATAGTATAGTGGAGTATAGTATTGTATAGTGTAGTGTTGTATTGTATAGTATAGTGGAGTATTGTATAGTGTAGTGTAGTGTTGTATAGTATTTTGTAGTGTAGTATTGTATAGTGTAGTGTAGTATTGTATAGTATAGTGTAGTATTGTATAGTATAGTGTAGTGTAGTATTGTATAGTGTAGTGTTGTATAGTATAGTATAGTGGAGTATTGTATAGTGTAGTGTTGTATTGTATAGTGTAGTGTTGTATTGTATAGTGTAGTGTTGTATTGTATAGCGTAGTGTAGTATTGTATAGTATAGTGGAGTATAGTATTTTGTAGTGTAGTATTGTATAGTGTAGTGTAGTATTGTATAGTATAGTGTAGTATTGTATAGTATAGTGTAGTGTAGTATTGTATAGTGTAGTGTTGTATTGTATAGTATAGTGGAGTATTGTATAGTGTAGTGTTGTATTGTATAGTGTAGTGTTGTATTGTATAGTGTAGTGTTGTATTGTATAGTATAGTGTAGTATTGTATAGTGTAGTGTAGTACTGTATAGTGTAGTGTTGTATTGTATAGTGTAGTGTTGTATTGTATAGTATAGTGTAGTATTGTATAGTGTAGTGTTGTATTGTATAGCGTAGTGTAGTATTGTATAGTGTTGTATTGTATAATATAGTGTAGTGTAGTATTGTATAGTGTAGTGTTGTATTGTATAGTATAGTGGAGTATTGTATAGTGTAGTGTAGTGTTGTATAGTATTTTGTAGTGTAGTATTGTATAGTGTAGTGTAGTATTGTATAGTATAGTGTAGTATTGTATAGTATAGTGTAGTGTAGTATTGTATAGTGTAGTGTTGTATAGTATAGTATAGTGGAGTATTGTATAGTGTAGTGTTGTATTGTATAGTGTAGTGTTGTATTGTATAGTGTAGTGTTGTATTGTATAGCGTAGTGTAGTATTGTATAGTATAGTGGAGTATAGTATTTTGTAGTGTAGTATTGTATAGTGTAGTGTAGTATTGTATAGTATAGTGTAGTATTGTATAGTATAGTGTAGTGTAGTATTGTATAGTGTAGTGTTGTATTGTATAGTATAGTGGAGTATTGTATAGTGTAGTGTTGTATTGTATAGTGTAGTGTTGTATTGTATAGTGTAGTGTTGTATTGTATAGTATAGTGTAGTATTGTATAGTGTAGTGTAGTACTGTATAGTGTAGTGTTGTATTGTATAGTGTAGTGTTGTATTGTATAGTATAGTGTAGTATTGTATAGTGTAGTGTTGTATTGTATAGTGTAGTGTTGTATTGTATAGTATAGTGTAGTGTAGTATAGTGTAGTGTAGTATTGTATAGTGTAGTGTTGTATTGTATAGTATAGTGTAGTATTGTATAGTGTAGTGTAGTATTGTATAGTCTAGTGTAGTATTGTATAGTGTAGTGTAGTATTGTATAGTATAGTGTTGTATTGTATAGTGTAGTGTAGTATTGTATAGTGTAGTGTTGTATTGTATAGTATAGTGTAGTATTGTATAGTATAGTGTAGTATTGTATAGTGTAGTGTAGTATTGTATAGTGTAGTGTAGTATTGTATAGTATAGTGTAGTATTGTATAGTATAGTGTTGTATTGTATAGTGTAGTGTAGTATTGTATAGTGTAGTGTTGTATTGTATAGTATAGTGTAGTATTGTATAGTATAGTGTAGTATTGTATAGTATAGTGTTGTATTGTATAGTGTAGTGTAGTATTCTATAGTGTAGTGTTGTATTGTATAGTATAGTGTAGTATTGTATAGTGTAGTGTAGTATTGTATAGTGTAGTGTAGTATTGTATAGTGTAGTGTAGTATTGTATAGTGTAGTGTTGTATTGTATAGTATAGTGTAGTATTGTATAGTGTAGTGTAGTATTGTATAGTGTAGTGTTGTATTGTATAGTATAGTGTAGTATTGTATAGTGTAGTGTAGTATTGTATAGTGTAGTGTTGTATTGTATAGTGTAGTGTTGTATTGTATAGTATAGTGTAGTATTGTATAGTCTAGTGTAGTATTGTATAGTGTAGTGTTGTATTGTATAGTGTAGTGTTGTATTGTATAGTATAGTGTAGTATTGTATAGTGTAGTGTAGTATTGTATAGTGTAGTGTTGTATTGTATAGTGTAGTGTAGTATTGTATAGTATAGTGTAGTATTGTATAGTATAGTGTTGTATTGTATAGTGTAGTGTAGTATTGTATAGTGTAGTGTTGTATTGTATAGTATAGTGTAGTATTGTATAGTGTAGTGTTGTATTGTATAGTATAGTGTAGTATTGTATAGTATAGTGTAGTATTGTATAGTGTAGTGTTGTATTGTATAGTGTAGTGTTGTATTGTATAGTGTAGTGTTGTATTGTATAGTATAGTGTAGTATTGTATAGTCTAGTGTAGTATTGTATAGTGTAGTGTTGTATTGTATAGTGTAGTGTTGTATTGTATAGTGTAGTGTTGTATTGTATAGTATAGTGTTGTATTGTATAGTATAGTGTAGTATTGTATAGTGTAGTGTTGTATTGTATAGTATAGTGTAGTATTGTATAGTGTAGTATTGTATAGTGTAGTGTTGTATTGTATAGTGTAGTGTTGTATTGTATAGTGTAGTGTTGTATTGTATAGTATAGTGTAGTATTGTATAGTGTAGTGTAGTATTGTATAGTGTAGTGTTGTATTGTATAGTATAGTGTAGTATTGTATAGTGTAGTGTTGTATTGTATAGTGTAGTGTAGTATTGTATAGTATTGTATTGTATAGTATAGTGTAGTACTGTATAGTGTAGTGTTGTATTGTATAGTATAGTGTAGTATTGTATAGTATAGTGTAGTATTGTATAGTGTAGTGTTGTATAGCGTAGTGTAGTATAGTATAGTGTAGTGTAGTATTGTATAGTGTTGTATTGTATAGTATAGTGTAGTGTTGTATTGTATAGTGTAGTGTAGTATTGTATAGTATAGTGTAGTATTGTATAGTGTAGTGTAGTATTGTATAGTGTTGTATTGTATAGTATAGTGTAGTGTAGTATTGTATAGTGTAGTGTTGTATTGTATAGTATAGTGTAGTATTGTATAGTGTAGTGTAGTATTGTATAGTGTAGTGTTGTATTGTATAGTATAGTGTAGTATTGTATAGTGTAGTGTTGTATTGTATAGCGTAGTGTAGTATAGTATAGTGTAGTGTAGTATTGTATAGTGTTGTATTGTATAGTATAGTGTAGTGTAGTATTGTATAGTGTAGTGTTGTATTGTATAGTATAGTGTAGTATTGTATAGTGTAGTGTAGTATTGTATAGTGTAGTGTTGTATTGTATAGTGTAGTGTTGTATTGTATAGTATAGTGTAGTATTGTATAGTGTAGTGTTGTATTGTATAGCGTAGTGTAGTATAGTATAGTGTAGTGTAGTATTGTATAGTGTTGTATTGTATTGTATAGTGTAGTGTAGTATTGTATAGTGTAGTGTTGTATTGTATAGTATAGTGTAGCATTGTATAGTGTAGTGTAGTATTGTATAGTGTAGTGTTGTATTGTATAGTATAGTGTAGTGTTGTATTGTATAGTGTAGTGTTGTATTGTATAGCGTAGTGTAGTATTGTATAGTGTTGTATTGTATAGTATAGTGTAGTGTTGTATTGTATAGTATAGTGTAGTGTTGTATTGTATAGTGTAGTGTTGTATTGTATAGCGTAGTGTAGTATTGTATAGTGTTGTATTGTATAGTATAGTGTAGTATAGTATAGTGTTGTATTGTATAGCGTAGTGTAGTATAGTATAGTGTAGTGTAGTATTGTATAGTGTTGTATTGTATAGTATAGTGTAGTGTAGTATTGTATAGTGTAGTGTTGTATTGTATAGTATAGTGTAGTATAGTATAGTGTAGTGTTGTATTGTATAGTATAGTGTAGTGTAGTATTGTATAGTGTAGTGTTGTATTGTATAGCATAGTGTAGTATAGTATAGTGTAGTGTTGTATTGTATAGTATAGTGTTGTATTGTATAGCGTAGTGTAGTATAGTATAGTGTAGTGTTGTATTGTATAGTGTAGTGTTGTATTGTATAGTATAGTGTTGTATTGTATAGCGTAGTGTAGTATTGTATAGTGTAGTGTAGTATTGTATAGTGTAGTGTTGTATTGTATAGCGTAGTGTAGTATAGTATAGTGTAGTGTAGTATTGTATAGTGTAGTGTTGTATTGTATAGCGTAGTGTAGTATAGTATAGTATAGTGTAGTGTAGTATTGTATAGCGTAGTGTAGTATAGTATAGTATAGTGTAGTGTTGTATTGTATAGCGTAGTGTTGTATTGTATAGCGTAGTGTAGTATAGTATAGTATAGTGTAGTGTAGTATTGTATAGCGTAGTGTAGTATAGTATAGTATAGTGTAGTGTTGTATTGTATAGCGTAGTGTAGTATAGTATAGTATAGTGTAGTGTTGTATTGTATAGCGTAGTGTAGTATAGTATAGTGTAGTGTAGTGTTGTATTGTATAGCGTAGTGTAGTATAGTATAGTGTAGTGTTGTATTGTATAGCGTAGTGTAGTATAGTATAGTATAGTGTAGTGTTGTATTGTATAGCGTAGTGTAGTATAGTATAGTGTAGTGTAGTATTGTATCGTGTTGTATTGTATAGTATAGTGTAGTGTAGTGTAGTATAGTGTAGTATAGTGTAGTGTAGTATAGTGTAGTGTTGTATAGTGTAGTGTAGTGTAGTATAGTGTAGTATAGTGTAGTGTAGTATAGTGTAGTGTAGTATAGTGTAGTGTAGTATAGTGTAGTATAGTGTAGTGTAGTATAGTGTAGTATAGTGTAGTGTAGTGTAGTATAGTGTAGTGTAGTATAGTGTAGTATAGTGTAGTGTAGTATAGTGTAGTGTAGTATAGTGTAGTATAGTGTAGTGTAGTATAGTGTAGTATAGTGTAGTATAGTGTAGTGTAGTATAGTGTAGTGTAGTATAGTGTAGTATAGTGTAGTGTAGTATAGTGTAGTATAGTGTAGTATAGTGTAGTGTAGTATAGTGTAGTGTAGTATAGTGTAGTGTAGTATAGTGTAGTATAGTGTAGTGTAGTATAGTATAGTGTAGTGTAGTATTGTATAGTGTAGTGTTGTATTGTATAGCGTAGTGTAGTATAGTATAGTGTAGTATTGTATCGTGTAGTATTGTATCGTGTTGTATTGTATAGTATAGTGTAGTGTAGTGTAGTATAGTGTAGTGTAGTATAGTGTAGTGTCGTATAGTGTAGTGTAGTATAGTGTAGTATAGTGTAGTGTAGTATAGTGTAGTGTAGTATAGTGTAGTATAGTGTAGTGTAGTGTAGTATAGTGTAGTGTAGTATAGTGTAGTGTAGTATAGTGTAGTATAGTGTAGTGTAGTGTAGTATAGTGTAGTGTAGTATAGTGTAGTGTAGTATAGTGTAGTATAGTGTAGTGTAGTGTAGTATAGTGTAGTGTAGTGTAGTATAGTGTAGTATAGTGTAGTGTAGTGTAGTATAGTGTAGTGTAGTATAGTATAGTGTAGTGTAGTATAGTGTAGTATAGTGTAGTGTAGTATAGTGTAGTGTAGTATAGTGTAGTATAGTGTAGTGTAGTATAGTGTAGTATAGTGTAGTGTAGTGTAGTGTAGTATAGTGTAGTATAGTGTAGTGTAGTGTAGTGTAGTGTAGTGTAGTGTAGTATAGTGTAGTGTAGTATAGTGTAGTATAGTGTAGTGTAGTGTAGTGTAGTGTAGTATAGTGTAGTGTAGTATAGTGTAGTATAGTGTAGTGTAGTGTAGTGTAGTGTAGTATAGTGTAGTGTAGTGTAGTGTAGTATAGTGTAGTATAGTGTAGTGTAGTATAGTGTAGTGTAGTGTAGTATAGTGTAGTGTAGTGTAGTGTAGTGTAGTATAGTGTAGTGTAGTGTAGTGTAGTATAGTGTAGTGTAGTATAGTGTAGTGTAGTGTAGTGTAGTATAGTGTAGTGTAGTGTAGTGTAGTGTAGTATAGTGTAGTGTAGTATAGTGTAGTATAGTGTAGTGTAGTATAGTGTAGTGTAGTATAGTGTAGTGTAGTGTAGTGTAGTATAGTGTAGTGTAGTATAGTGTAGTGTAGTATAGTGTAGTGTAGTGTAGTGTAGTGTAGTGTAGTGTAGTGTAGTGTAGTATAGTGTAGTGTAGTGTAGTGTAGTGTAGTATAGTGTAGTGTAGTGTAGTATAGTGTAGTGTAGTGTAGTATAGTGTAGTGTAGTATAGTGTAGTGTAGTGTAGTGTAGTATAGTGTAGTATAGTGTAGTGTAGTGTAGTATAGTGTAGTGTAGTATAGTGTAGTGTAGTGTAGTGTAGTATAGTGTAGTGTAGTGTAGTGTAGTATAGTGTAGTGTAGTATAGTGTAGTATAGTGTAGTGTAGTGTAGTGTAGTGTAGTATAGTGTAGTGTAGTGTAGTGTAGTATAGTGTAGTATAGTGTAGTGTAGTATAGTGTAGTGTAGCGTAGTATAGTGTAGTGTAGTGTAGTGTAGTGTAGTATAGTGTAGTGTAGTGTAGTGTAGTATAGTGTAGTATAGTGTAGTGTAGTATAGTGTAGTGTAGTGTAGTATAGTGTAGTGTAGTGTAGTGTAGTGTAGTGTAGTATAGTGTAGTGTAGTGTAGTGTAGTGTAGTGTAGTATAGTGTAGTGTAGTGTAGTGTAGTGTAGTGTAGTGTAGTGTAGTGTAGTGTAGTGTAGCTCAACACAGTACAGTTATTTTAACCTGCAGTGAGACACAACACTACCATCTAGT
Source organism: Hemibagrus wyckioides (assembly GCF_019097595.1). Lineage (NCBI taxonomy): Eukaryota > Metazoa > Chordata > Actinopteri > Siluriformes > Bagridae > Hemibagrus > Hemibagrus wyckioides. The sequence goes on from NC_080720.1 coordinate 33,891,032, forward strand.
TTCTGTTATATTATGTGTATTTACTGTTTGTTTTTCTGTTTCTTGTCTTATTGTTAAAATACACTCAGTGTTTCTATGGTTACTGTGACACGTGGTCATGTGATGCATTTCGACATTTTACAGAGTAAAACTCAGTTCTGTTTAGAAAATTATATTTTATTTTCACAATTATCAAACAATAAAAATACAACATTCATGCGAATAATAAGTAATAAGTGTTTTTCCTATGATTAACTTTTGCTACTGAAGAAACTTAATGGAAAGTGCAAACTCACTCAAGAGTAAGTAGAAAGTGTAGATTTTCAATCCAGTGTATTTATATACAAAGATGATCTCAACAGCACAGTGATTAGTCAAGGAATTTCCCCAAACATATATAATCATAAGAATGGATTGATGTTAGAGCTGAACACATTTCTCTTGAGTATTCCAAAAGTTCTTGTTTAAACACAGTGGCTTTCTGTGTGTCCGTGACGTGTTAATCATTTGCAGATGCAGTTAAAGGTTAGAGTCTAGAGAAGTGTCTGAGGTCTACTGTAAATTGACTATGACTGCACACTACTAGCTCCTAAATAAAGTGAAGGTCCCTCTGTAGGCCTGGAAATAAAATGGTTCTTCATTCATAAAAGGTTTTTCATCATTTCAGTCAGAGAGACGTTGCACGGCTTCATCAGGCCGAAACGCTCCAGCAGCTCACTGCAATACCCTTCCTGTCCTGCAGGGGGCTCCATCTCTCCTCAGGTATCAGCTAGTTACTGACCCACCTGAAGCACTTTATTCAAGTTACAGCTCTTATTAATTTGTAGTGGTCTGATTTACGTTTCTTCTGGGTTCTGTTGGATCTCTATGTCTTTGTCACTTCACTGAGACAACACACACTCTTTGTGTTTAAAGTGTACTTCACATGTAGAACCAGAACACATGAGAACTACGCTGCGCCGTGCTGCTCAGTTTCTCTGCTGCAAATAGACTTATTGAGCCAATAAAGGAGAAAGAATCCATTCTGTAGAAAGTGAAAGTGTGGAGATGACTGAACTCAGTCTCCATCATGTGATTAAATGTTTACAGTGTAATTCAGTAGCAGATGTTATTCTGTAAACGATTTTAGGGTTATTACGGTCAGTTGAATAGTGCGTTTGTGTGTGTGTCCCCTCATCTGTCCTCCTTGACCTTTCTGCAGCATTTGACCACAAGACCACAAGACTCTTTTGTCCACCCTCAGGAGTCTTGGAATTTGTGGAACAGCATGGGAATGGGTTGCTTCCTACATGGATGGTCGCTCATATCAGGTAACATGGAGGGGATTGACATCTGCTCCACGCAGACTCTCCACTGGTGTTCCAAAAGGCTCAGTACTCTGTCCTCTCCTTTTCTCCCTCTACACTCACTCTCTTGGCAAAGTTATATCCTCACATAGGTTCTCTGACCACTGCTATGCTGATGACACTCAACTTATCTTCTCCTTCCCTCCCTGAGATACCACGGCTTCTGCTCGGATCTCAGTGTGTCTGGTGGACATTTCATCTTGGATGACGGCTCATCAGCTGAAACAAAATCACAGCAAAACTGAACTGCTGATCATCCCAGGTGATTCATCCCCAGTCCAGGATCTTGTGATATCTCTATAACTCCATGATCTCCCCTTAAGCCACTGCTCGCAACCTTGGGGTAACCATTGACAATCAGCTGTCCTTTTCCTCTCATGTTACTAATGTGACACGCTCATGTCGGTTTCTTCTGTATAACATCAGAAGGATTCATGCTCTGTCTCTGGTCATTTTGAGACTGGACTACTGCAGCTCTTTACTGGCAGGTCTTCCTCTGAACACAATTCATCCAATGCAAATGATTCGCAATGCAGCTGTGTGACTTGTTTTCATCCTGCCTAAGTTCTCCCACACCACCCCATTGCTGCTCCTCCACTGGCTTCCTGAAGCTGCATCAGATTCAAAACACTGAACTTCCCCTATATGTCCGTATAGGTGAGTTGCTGACCATCTTCAAACGACAGATGAAGACCTACCTCTTCCTGAAACACTTAAACTAGCTCTTATTTGCCAGAAATGTAAATGTAAATGTGTGTGTGTGTGTCAGACGATTTTAAAGGATAACTCAGTGAAAAATAAATCTGTTTAAATCTAATCGTATCATGTTTGTTGTTGGTTTAATTTCAGCATAAGTCATGGACGTCTGTCTCACCCTACATCATGCAGAACACTTTGATTTCTTTTCTAGTCTACTCGATCATGTCTAAAGGGTAAGACCTGGACAGAGCATAGGCCAATTCATTCTGATTAAAAACAGGGACATGTTATTATAGGAAAATAATCAATGCTGATCTGCTTTATTCCTCATTGTATACTTTTTTCCCCTTATAGTTGCATCTAGTGTTCTGAAGCTTCAGGAATTTGGAAGTTGGTTCTTGTTGTTTGCTGTGGCTTTCATCAGAGCAGTCACCTTGTAATTGTATATACAAATCTTATTCACATTTTCAAATCAGCAGAGCAGCGCCGTTCTCAGGTGTGTCCTGATGCTACGCCTTCAGCTCAGGTGCATTTCAGACGTTTAAGATGTAGAGAACGTCAGAGATAAACATCAGACACGGATATTAACTTCCTGGCTCGTTATTTACAGAAGTGTGTTAATTATTAAAGAGTGTGGAATGACCCCCTGACAGATCCTGGTAATGACTCCATCATTTGTTGTTATCTCAAAAGATCTGTTCATTCTGTTAGATCATTCCAAAAAATTTTGGAAAAAATGAAAGAAGAGACAGAGACCAATTCTGCACCTAGAGAATGTTGCTATTACAATTTTATCTTTCACTTTTAGCTAAATAGATCTTCTGTTTTGTTTTAAAGGTCAGGGACTTTCCACACTCCCCACAGACTGGACCTTTGTTTCAAACCTCCTCATGTTTCCATAACTCTGGCCTCTGACTCATTTGTGGAGTTAATAAAGGAGAAAGAATGTATTTCAGAGAAAGTGAAAGTGTATTGATTATTTGTGTAGAGAGTGGTTCAGACATTTACACTTCGATGTTCTGATCCGCCTCGGCTGCTTTCTTATAAAACGGTTCGTTCAGAGCTGTGAGACAAAGAATAAGACAAAGCTTTATAAATCACATCAACAGTATAATCCTACAGTAATAATACAGTTCCCATCAAATATATTACACAGTCAACACATAAAACTTTTATACATAATACTGTATATATGTTTTAATATGACTACATCCACCACAGATTATATTAACCTCGATTAATGTGCAATATTACTACAGTATAGCAGACCTAATAATATAATTATTATTATAATACACGACTCTGTTCTTATTGGAGTTCAGTTGAACTCAGCTTCTGATTATTAAGCTGAACATTAGCACAGAGACCACATTTCATTTCTTTAAATAAACCCAAGCAAAAATTTCCCCATCGATTGCATCACATCCTGAGACACGACGTGTTTCTTCTGTAACTAGCGTCAGGTCAAATATTGAAATAATCCTCACTACTGCCACTGTAAATTAAACACCAAAACACCAGCACCTATGTATTTATTTACGTAGCCAACATTTCTGGATGTTTCATGAACACAGATTGGCTTATTAAGATACCACAAGGTCATGTTTTAAAGCTGAAACTGTCTGGTTTAGCCTCTTACCTCATTAAAGCATACATTTATCTCCATTTGTTGTGCGTTTGCTTCGTTAGCATGGACCTGCACTAGTTGTGTTAACAATAAAACCCTTAAGGTTTGCCCTGATTAGATGACCGGGTTTGTTTGAGGATGAGTAAAGACATGTGAGTGTTTCAATAAAGGGGGGTAAGGACAAACAGCATTTTAGCAAACATGGCAACCTGTGTGGTCTGTATTTTACACCCCACACTTTGTGAGTGCGGTCTGGAAACTTAGCAATTATAGAAACTAGAAATTACAGGCTACTGAGGCCTGTATGTGTGTATGTGCATGTGTGTGTGTGTGTGTGTGTGTGTATGTATGTGCATGTGTGTGTTTTTTAGTATTAGTAACATTAGGAACAAAAACGTACCGTTTTCCTCCTCGGAGTAGACAGGTTCTGGCTCATTGTCTCCTAAAATATAAAAGAAAAAAGGTGTGACACATTCTACGGCCAGTGTGTAAATCTGTAATCTGTAGCAGGTCAGAAGAAAAGCTGTAAACTCCCAGGCTTGGATTAATCCATGAACGAGAAAAAAATCTCCAAGAACAAAGCCGATCAGTAAAGAAAAGTTCAGGGTATTTAAATAAGAAAAGAAACTGTGTTTTTGTGGAAAGTTGCTATTCTCCTCTGAAGCTCCAGAATGTCCCAAACCCAGTGTTCAGTTCCTCAGAACCAAGCAGGAGCAGCAGCAGAGAGACAGTCCATGTCCTGAGGGAAAGTTATACAGAATAAACCCAGCAGTGCAGTTACACCACAAACACACCAAGACTTATAGTGGACATACTTAGAAAGGGGACAGCTGATGTTCTTCTTAGCTCTGAGGAAAAAAACAAACCGATCACAATATTAGACATGCCCCAGGATCAAGTCTGGACTGGTTCTGTGATTCTGCAGGCAGGAATGTTATCACAGAATGTTCACACTAATGAATTCCAAACCGCCCTCCAGGGCTGCAGCTAGTTATTGTGATAACACAAACATCTCAACTGCTCCTCACTGAGGCGGTTAAAGAGAGACGGATTGCAAAAGACGAGTGAAGAGAGGGTTTGGTTTCTGAAATCAGTCAGATATCAGTCGTAGCATTAAATATAAAATACATTTGTTTACGTTTTTGTGCTGTATGCTCTAGCGCCTGAATTCTTCTCCTTATTCTGTTTTTAAAACCTGATCAGATGAACTGAGTTCAAAGCCGGTGTGAACACAATGGTGTTCCGAATTCTGCATGAATGCACCAGGAGTGCATTCGAATTGCAGCTATTGTTCTGTCCATCGATGCTAATCCTCGTCCATAATGTTGTTCAGTAAATTAAGTTTAGCGGCAGCAGACTGAACTCTTCCATGCAGGAATAAATGCGATCTAATCACAGTTCAGGGGATTTCTCATTGTTCATTGTACCTAAACACAGCCTGATAGAATCACTGGCAAACGCACACACACACACACACACACACACGTTTTTGAAGTTGATAACATCTTGTTTTTCTGGCATTACAAAACCTGAAAAAAGAACCAAAACGTCTCCAGCGAAGCCAGTCGTTCATGGACAGGCCACAAGGAATTAAGTTAAAGTTCACTGGACCAAACATCAAACCACTAAAGCTGTCGTCCAGAACAGACAGTGGGAGAGTGCAAAATATCCTGATCACTTCAAGGCTGCAAGTCAATGGCTGTTTACATTCAAGTTGCTAATCCTTTGTTCCATTTGCAGGAAGTTTGCATGCAACTTCCTGCTGATTGTGTTGCTCTTGGATCTCCTTCAGATTTAGATTGGGGAGCTTTATTTGCGCATTCATGCTTGTAAAATGATCAAGCTTTCAGAGAATCCTGCCTTTATCTCACTGTTATTTCTCCTCTTTTTGTAACTGACCAGAACTGATTCATGTTTCTCAGATTTGGAATTTGGTATTTCATATTTCTGTAGTTCTGAGAGAGGACTTGAATAAATCACTGAGCACGACATCTGAGCTCTGGATCTCTGGCTCATGCTCGAGTGCATTTAAAGAACAAAAGAAAATAAAAGGGTGCGACTCTAAACATCAGGCGTGTTAGAACTTGTTCAATTGTGAAAAATCGAGAACACTGAGGTCAGGCATGTAGAAATTCAGCATTAAAGCAGATTAAAATAAACAACAGAAAGTGCATAACTGTTGCTTTGGCTTTTTAACGTTTCCTCTTTTCAGTCATTAGTTCCCTAATGTTCCCTAATTCCACATCTTTAAAGTGTCTTTAACTCTTCACTCGCACACTGCTGATATTATCCTTCACACTGTATTGGAATGAATGATGATTCTGTACATCTAAACTGTATATAAACAAGAACTTCAATCATCTTCCAGTTGTTTTTGTTATCCATTTAGATATTTAACACACTTACGCTGAAAACGTCTTCGCTTTAACAAGAGAGCAATCAGGAGGCCGACGATGAGAGACCCGATCACCACTGTAGCAGCAACGATGTTCTTCATCATGCTGTCGTTTCCTGGATCTCTGGGGTTGTCCAGCGTACCTTAAGGAGGTAGGGGGGCGGGGATGGGGGGGTTATATTCAGTCTGTGTTTTTGTCATTAGATCATTAAAATGTGACAACGAGGCAATAATTACCTATTATCTGCAGGTTTGAGTTGCTTCTTCCTTCTTCCTGATATTTGCTGTTGAGGACAATGCACTGGAAATCTCCCCAGATAGGGTCAAAACTCTTGAAGTTCAGTTTGCTGGACAGAGTGAAGAGCCCGTCGTCTCCCGGCGTTATTTGCAGCACAGCGTTTTTTGTCCAGTTTGTCTTGCTTCCATCAAACCAGTTGATGGTTCCAGCTGGGTATCCACCGCTAGCGTTACAGTACAGATCAGCAGCTCCACCGGATACGAGCTCTTTCTGCTTGGAGGATATGACCGGCTCATGGTACTTGGCTTAAAAAATAATAAAAAATAAAAAATGTTTGTTAAAAGGAGCTACGAAATACAAACAAACTCAAACAGTGACAGAATTAAAGGTGCAGTTTTGACATGAGTGAGATCATGTGAACACCAAGACATTTTGCTCTTACCTGTGACATTGATTGTGAACCTGATGTCTTCCTTCCCATGACTGGTTCTGATGAAATAACTATAATCACCTTCATCTGAGATCATGGTGTTCTCAAGCTGTAATGATGGCACATTTTTATGCTGAAAGCGAGGGTCTCCTATCACAAGGTCATCACGTCTATTGAATGTGAAACACGGTTCAGTCTCTCCAATCTTGGTTATAACCACTGTGTTTACAATAGGCACAGTTTCTGCCTCCATATCGCAGATGATGTTAGTGGTCTGACCAATGACTCCAACTGCAGGCTGGCATTTCAGTCTGAACAGATCTGTAGGAGAAATTAAAAAACAAATATAAACGCATCAGAAATCAGTGACATCACACAGTGTACAAGGAGGACATTCATCAAAAAGTAGCCAAGAGTTAGCCAAGGCTAAATTGCTGAGTGATGCTGAGATGCTACCAGCACCATGCTTCACAGTGAGGATGAGGTTTAATGAACAGCGCCTATATCTCATCTGACTACAGAACTATCTCCCACACATTTGCTGGGTCTCCAAAATGATCCAGCTGTTTGGAGCATCCAGGCTGTGAACTGAAGCTCCTCCAGAGTTCTCCTTGTGCTCTCTGAGGTTTCTCTGACTGATCAGTCAGCACTAATCACTATTGAGCTTAGGCAGCTGAAGGCAGAGCTTTCTGTTCTATCTGGGATGTTTTAGCAGTAAGCTTTAGCTCTTCTCCCTGTCCAACACTTCAGAATCAGAATAAAATTGCACTTACTGTTAACTGACTGTCCAAGACACAGAGACGAGATCATCAGCAGAAAGAAAAGGAGAGTCGCAGAATCCATGTCTCTGTAGAAAAGAGGAACAACATCAGGGTCAGGAGGTTGAAGAGGAAGTAAAAGAAGAAGAAAGACGGTCGATTTCCTCGGGTCCTCGCACCACATGCTCGGTGTGTGATGATGTTTTGATTTGACAGAAGTACATTTAGGATTTGAACCATGGGCTTGAGCCCCCCTAACATTTCTACTCAGCCCCCCTAAAAATTCTGTGATTCTCCATAAACTCTACACAGATTGGTGATCTCCTCAGTCCCCTTTAAATTTCATATGAACACGGCGGCTCTTCGGCTCCTCCCCGTCTTTCAGCTCGTTCTTTAATCCACAGACCGCGGAGTCACAGAGCGAGGATCAGAGGACAAGTGTGTATGTGTGTGTGTGTGTGTGTGTGTGTGTGTGAGTGTGTGTGTGTGTGTGTGTGTGTGAGATCAGGAAGACTCGTGTTTGTCTTGTTCAGTACTCAAATGTTATACACGTCTATGCAATACAGTGGAATGCTGCAATAAGTTTACCATCCTACCCTGTTAGTCAAACCTTTATTTTATTGTATTTATTTATTTTTATTTTTTACTATTATACCATCAATGAGTGGTTAACCCCCCTTAAAAGAAAATCCTAGAATCGCCCCTGATTTGAGCTGAATCTTCAGGTTTTTTTCCCGGGCAATGGACAGCAGCATTTGTCTGTCTGTTCTCTGGACAACTGTAAAGACAACATTTTGCCCACAAGCTCATCAAGAGACAGTTACATCACACAGCCTCAGGGAGTTTCGGAATAAACTCACATCTTACAGTCTTACAGCCACTCCTACAGACTGACACAGAGACGGAACCACAGACAGATGGAGCAGACAGATAAGTGCATTAGTTGTTGTTGAATACCTCACACTTCACAACCTACGGGACTTATCGGATCTGCAGCTCGGTGTCAGACACCACAGCACACCTTCAGAGGTCTAGCAGAGTCCAGCCTCGATGAGCCAGAGCTGTTTTGGTGGCACAATGTGAAACGACACAAAATGAGGCAGGTGGTTTCAGTGTTATAGCTGAACGTTGTGTAGATAAACAGATTAGACACGGATTGGACAGGAACGAGTTAGATAAGAGTCAGAGAGGGGAGGAGTTAAAGTGCATTATGATGTGAACAGGTATAATTAATGCTGGTGTCTAAGGCGTGTGTTTTGTTCCAGACCCATGAGGTTGAAGACCCATGAGGTTGTTACAGAGAGCATAGGAGTGATGCTCCAGTGTCGCTCTGATCCTGATCTGACCCACAAACTGGAGAGGACCAAGCACACGGTCAGAAGCTCCATCTGGGATAAAACATTCCTAGTCCTGTAAAAACTTTCAACACTTTTAACCTACAACAAGCCTTCACTTTCATTTACACCCTTATCTCTCTCTCTTTCTCTTTCCCTCTCTCTCACTTTGTTTCTCTCTCTCCTCTCCCTCTCTCTCTCTTTCTCTTTCCCTCTCTCTCACTTTGTTTCTCTCTCTCCTCTCCCTCTCTCTCTCTTTCTCTTTCCCTCTCTCTCACTTTGTTTCTCTCTCTCCTCTCCCTCTCTCTATCTTTCTCTTTCTCTCTCTCTCTCTCTCTCTCTCTTTCTCTCTCTCTCTCTCTCTCTCTCTCTCTCTCTATCTTTCTCTTTCCCTCCCTCTCTCTCTCTCTCTGCACTGTTTATTCTGCACATTAAACAAATTACACCATGTATCAGTTCTGGGAGCTCTGACCTTTGTACCAGTGTTTTCTCCAGGAAGAAGATTGTAGAGCCTTCATTCTTCATGACAGCACAGAGATCTAATCAAACTCTTATACCACTTCATTATCATCGTTATATTTCTCCAGCTCTCGTTACAGAGGAGGAATAATGTGGTAACGCTCTTGCTCAATATTCACACAGAGCACACAGAGCTGTCAGATTAATCTCACTTTATTATCTCTTTGTTTTTTCCCAGCTTGTCGTGGTGAAGATCTCAGAGTCTGGGACTTTCTACAATCTAGAGGAATACACTGATGGTTAGAAAAACATCTGTGGATCAGATATCAGAAAAAATCAGATATTAGGTCCTGTAAAAAACATTGGATTTTGTAAATGTAGTAAGTAGATTTATAAATTGTTTTTATTTAAGGTTAAAGTGATGAGGAAATCGGGTCTCATTAATGAAACTAGGTTTAACTCTTCCTCAGGGTCAGTATTATCATTCCAATCCATATTAATGATGAATGTGGTGACATCATAAATATGAAAAAATACAAATAAGACATTTACAGTATAGCGTCTTATATTGTACAAAGCTTACACATTAACACACTGAAACTATCTGATCATCTATAAAAGCTTGATACTAACATCATCACAGATGACATAAAACCTCAGACATGTCCAGGCTTAGACACCGACGTTTCACAATCTGATCCAGCATTATTCTATACACAAAACTTTGTGAAAAATTAATTTCACTCTCTCTCTATACCTCAGTATGTTTACACTCTGCTGCACTTTATATTCTCGATTATTTGATATGTTTCCATCCCGAGACACTTTAATACTTTCTCATTATATACAATCCATATGTTGTGCATTAACTTATTTATATCCATCAATATAAATAGTATTTACATTCTTATTTACACCATATACATCATTACAATAATCAACTTATTTATCACTATCGCCCTGACTGCAGTTATTATTATTATTTTATTTGGATGTAAAGTTTGCACCACATCATCGTATGTGAACTGCTCTGTAAGGACTGCTCTAATTCTGCTGTAATTAATAAAAGAATCTTGAAACCCCTGTTTCCGTCCCGTCGGTCAGAAGAGCAGTGGACTGCAGTGAAAATAGCTCTGTATTTTAGTTCTACATAAAGAAAGAGATTATTGCATGTAAAGATACTTTATTTTCTTTATTAGGATTGATTTTGTTCAGTTTATAAAGTGATGGGAAAAAAAGCATTGGACAATGGAGAAAACAGAAGGATGAGGATGTGGTGATTGTATTGTCCATTGTCTTTTACTGGACCTTCTCCGAAGTCATTTCTTATTGGAATTATTGTAGTGCTTTTATCCACTGCTTTGGATTTTAAGAATCCTGCCATTAACTATTAGACGCAGCACGACTATCTCACGACTTCACACTGATTGGGATTTCATTTACACTCGTTTTTAATCCAAAACTTAGACGAATACATGAAAAATATCAAACTATTATTATCCATTATGTGTTCTTTCTGATCGCGATCGTAAGAATATAAACAAGGATCCAGTTACCAGCTCTGCCCACAAACACACACACACACACACACACACATACACACATAAACACACACACACACACACACACATACACACATAAACACACACACACACACACACACAAACCACTAACCGAAATAGAATCATTTCCCCCTGTATTTCTTTGTCGCCGTTTTCCTTGTAGAGACGTAGAGAGATGATATAAACACACACACACACACACATAAACACACACACACACACACACACTATAATTCACATTTCATTTGCCTCGTGTTCACGTGTTTGAAAGGAAAGCAAGAAAGCAGTTCGCGTGTCCAGTGTTAATATCTCCACACACACACACACACACGGTTTAACGAAACCATGAATTCAATTCAATTCGATTCAAAACCTGAATAAAGACAAGCCGGAAGTACAATGCTGATCTCGGCTATCCACACGATGCGTGCACTGGTCAGTACTGACTGATGTGCGCAAGACAGACAAACATACGGACAGACAGACTTACTGATTTAGTGCAGCTGCAGTCCGGTTGTAGATCTGAACTCCGATGTGTGTGTGTGTGTGTGTGTGAGAGCGGAGAGAGTGTGTGAGAGAACAGCAGAACAGAGGGAGTGGACTAGTCGAAATTACTTTCGCTTTCAAAATGACTGGAGATCGGATCAGTTGTCACGACCTTGTTCCTCTTAAACACACAGTCCACACAAAAGAAGTCATGAAGTCTGACCGGTCCGATGGAGGAGAGTCTTCAGCATGTTTCAGAGATGAGAGATTTCTCTTCCGTGTTACTCTGAATAATAAACCGGATTAAAACACACCTGTTACACTAAAGCAGACTCTTTTGGTTTGGCTAAAAGTGTTGTTACTAATACAACAAATCTGACCAACATTTATTTTTAAAATGTTTTCACTTTGGATGGAGTTTGGGGAGAAAAAAAAAAAATCATCTGCAGAGCAAACATCTCAACCCTGCATGAAACTGAAGGAAGTACACTTTGTGTAGTCATCCAGCTCTAACCAGGCCTGCTGACCCTCATCCTCCTCACACATTCTCCCTGTACATGCACCAGATTCAGTCACTGCACCTCCATCTTCCTCCTCCTTTCACCTCATCCTCACCTGCATGCCAAAGCTCCACCTGATTAGATTTATCTGTATGTGAATGAACAGAACATCTCTACAGATGTCTGAACTGATCTGCAGATCGGATATAAGGTCCATGTGAAGAGTTAATAATGCACAAGCTGTATAAATTAACATTACTTACAAATTACTTTCATACAAGTAAAAGTTCATTCAAGTCACATAAAAATAAGACATTGTTCAGTTTAGGAAAAGGGCCAAGAACAGTCAAATTATTTCCCCACACACTTTCATAGCAATATTTTATTATACGTAGAAATGCACACAAACATTTTAAATCCGTATAAACCCAGGAATGAGTCAGACGAGACAGGAGCCTGCAGCTTTTCGGGGAAATGTAATCGTTGAAATTAAATGCGAGTGAGATGGAGTGGTGTACAGGACTGAACACAGTCCAAAACACACACACTCCGGGAGGACTGAGACAGGAAGTGGAACAGACTCATGACTTACATAACAAGAGGGAAAAGTACAGAGAGCAAACAGGACCAAGGCCTGGATTTACTTCACATCGCATCTCACAACACACACACAGCTTGGGTACTGCAGACTGAATGCTTGTAAACGTGGCTCTGGATATGACGTGGTGCAGCAGGAGGAGAGGGAAGGAGAGGGAGAGGGAAAGAGGGAAAGAGAGAGAGAGAGAGAGAGAGAGAGAGAGAGAGAGAGAGAGAGAGAGAGAGAGAGAGAGAGAGAGAGAGAGAGAGAGAGAGAGAGAGAGAGACAGACAGAGAGACAGAGAGACAGAGAGAGTGAGAGAGAGAGAGAGAGAGAGAGAGTGTGAGAAGGGGTGCATGTCTCAGCCCAGGATGAGGGAGGATTTTCCTCCAGGTGGGTTTCTGCGTCCTGACGGTTTCTCCGAGGAGCCACTTGGTCCAGACTTCTCCATCTGAGTCACCTCCACTTCTTCAGCTGCTTCCACCACTGCATCTGAGCACAGCAAAATACCAACAAGTCATCAGGAGAGCAATTACAGACAACCACCCTCTCTTAACCCCCTCTCCATTAGTCTTCATCTCCCTCTCATTCAGCTGCTCCTGTCCCTCTGTGTGTGTACACACTTCACACAGCCCCATTTCAAAATTAACTCTTAAGTGCAGCAGAATTTAGAAATAAAACTTTCAGGAATCTGGAATAAAATAAAAAAACCCCAGCTGCAGTAATTTCAGAGAGGGTCATCTCTCCAACTCCAACACCCCAGAGACAGGGACCGGGGGCGGGGAGCGGAGGCAGGGAGTGTGGGCGATGGTCACGTTATCCTGTAATGATCAGTGTTCATCGCTAAAACATCCTCAAGATGACACGTGGCAGTAAAATTCCCCCAGAAAAATCCCATGTAGATTTTCACGATCTCATCACTAGACCTCTTCCCTCACAGTCAGGATTCCTCTGCTTCCTCATACCATGGAGATGAAGCAGTGTTGAACACAAACACCTGGGATAGTGGGAGCAAACTGTATACAGGGTCACACTACTGCTGCCTCTGCTGAACAAACATCTGGGTCCGAGAACAGATGAGAACTCAAGAACCAGAGTGAGAGTGTGAGAGAATGTAAGGTGGGGGGGGGGTCCGTCGCACTCTCTCTCTCTCTCACGGAGAGCGCGAGCGAGCGCAAGATGGAAATGGAAAGAGAAACATTCCAGAGATAACTGCCAGCACATTTCCCACAGCCCCCCCCCCCCCACACACACCACCACCGCCACCTTTAGGTCATCTAGAGCTACTACATGACTGCAGGACAGAGGTCCATCATGACCAGACATCATCCAGATACAATAAACAATGATGGAGGGAATTCAGTACTGGAGAAAAGTGCAGGACAGACCAAAAATGGACAAGCATAAAAAAAAAAAAAAAAAAAGATGGAGGAATAAAGACAGACAGACAAAGGGTGACTAGACAAAAAGGAGAAACAGAAAATGAAGGAAAGAGACAAGAAAAAGGACAAAAACAAACGACAAGAAAGAGAAGACAAAAAAGGGGGGAAAAAAACAAGATCGATTTTTTTTAAGAGGAAAATGAGGACAGTAAAAAGGAAATGAAATGAGAAGCAGAAAGGGACAAAGAGGGGGGAAAAAAAAGTGTGAGAAAAGATGGAAGGAGAAAAAGTGACCAAAAATGAACAAAAATGAAAAGAAAAGGAAAATTTGATATAAAAAAAAAAGGACATTAAAGTGAGTGAGGAAAAAGGAGAGAGAAAAGCTCCTGTAAAGGTGCTGAGAATCTGCATTGTGAAAAACGCTATAGAAATAAACTGAACTGAAAAAAATGAAAGCGGGGGGTGGGGGGGGATTAACAGCAGGTTACAGAGGAGGAAAAGAACATGGAAGGAAGAGAAAATGAGAATAAAGCAGAGACAGATGAAGACATGATGGAAGGTGGACGGCTCTTCTCTCCACTCACCGTCAATCTTTCCGTCGTCTCCGTTCTGTGGAGAAAGTAAGATGAAGGTGAAGTTAGGAGAAGACAATCACTGAGGGGTGTGTGTGTGTGTGTGTGTGTGAGGTCTTACCACCACTGATGAAGGTTCATCCTGTGTGTCACCAGTTTGATTGACAGGTTGTTGGACACACCTCCTGAGTGGTGCTGAAGGTTCTCCACATAACACACCTGTGGGTTTCCCACCTGCAGGGAGAACACAGGAGAGCCAATCAGAAGAGAGGTGAGGAGAACCCATCAGAACAGAGCAGATCCAGCTGAAGACAGAGCTCCAGGAGGATCATGACATCACCTGAACAGGTAGATGAAGCTGGTGTGTGCGTGAAAAGTGAAGATCAACGCAGTGAAAAAGACAGACTGAAGGAATTCTTTCATAAAGACCATCCATTAGGTTCTGTTGGTCCAAGTGGCTGTGAGGAACCTCCATGATTCCACAGCAGACTCAAACTACAATCATCACACACTCCACTCGGTTCTGAGGGTTCTACTGATGGACTTGTTGCATTAAGACAGGGATGTCCAATCTTATCCGCAAAGGGCCAGTGTGGGTGCAGGTTTTCATTCCAACCGAGCAGAAGGCCACATCTGAGTCTACTGAAAGCCAAGATCAGTTGATTAGCCAGTTGGAATCAGGTGTAGCTCCTGCACCCACACCAGCCCTTTCTGGATAAGATTGGACATCCCCAAGTTAAAAGATCATTAGCATGGACTTTGTGACTTATTTCTGAAAACAAGAGCAAGATTTCACACTTCCTGCTCTACTCAAACACACTGCACTCCTACTGCCTCACCGGGCAGACAGACAGACGGGCGGGACAGACAGACGGTTGATGGAAAGAAAAACAGAAAGACAGACGGAAAGAGAGACAGAATGGGGCAGACTGACATGAAAAAAAAGTAGAAAGACGAGAGAGGAAACGTGAAGAGGAAGTGAGGAGAGGAACACAAACAAGGAAGCACAGGCGCTCTGAATAGAACTATTTTTACTGGTTCCTCGTAAACAATCCTTACAGTTTAACCAGTACCTTATTTTTATTTAAAGAGAAAATTTAACCCTGTTGGAGAAAAAAAATTAATGAAAAGTCCATTTCAGAACATTCCTTCAACTTTGAGAGATTCTACAGAAGTTTACAGCAGATGATGTTCCTTGGAGAACATTTCCAGGAAGATAAAACCGTTAACGCACCAAAAGCATCAACCAATCCAAAAGAACTTCAAGATTCAAATCATACAAAGCCACGCCCCCCCGTATACAGCTGTCCTGATTAGTCAGATGATTGTGGTCCACATCAGGTTCCTCAGGTTTACACTCGAACACAAGGACCGGGGGTTCTCCCCTGTGCAGATCATTTATCTCCCACCTACTGTCCCCAAACATCTGGAACACCTGGCTTTCAGAAGCTGGTTCTATAATTTTCTCCAAATATCTGGCACTGGGCAAATGATGGGTTCCTCAGGTTCTCTCTTTGAGAACAGAAAGCTTTTATACAGAAAATCCAACCACAAAGACTTCCCCATTACAGAGAGAACCCTTGAGGCATTCCTGTATAAGCCCATCCTCCTGGACTCACCTGGGGGGTTGTTCCTTCGATGAGCATGTGGATCCTCAGGTTCTGCGAAAATGCTGGAAGCCATTTTGTTTTTGCGAGCAGCAGGTTTCTCCTCTTCACCACCAAAGCTAATGTTGGAGCCTCCACCTGGTGGACGGAGAACCCTGGAACGAACACACACACAGTCAGACAGATCATTAACAGCTACCCAGTTCAGTTGCTCCTCTTGTGGAACCCTATGGGTTGCAGAATCCTACAAAAGAATGTTTCATATGAAAATCCAGAACTGAAGCGGTTATTATTCAATGAGAACGATTAAACAACGTCCTAGCCATCAAGGAGAACCTCATGAGCAGTAATGACACATTTAGCATCTTCATTTCTGAAGAGCATCTCTGGTTTCAGACTTTTTCCTGCTGTGAGGACTCTCAGGGGGTTAATGAGAGTTTGTACAGATTCGTCCCAGTTGGAAGTGAAGCCAGATCATCAGACTAACTGGACCAAACATTTATGAGGACAAAGAACCAGTTAATGTGCGGAAGTTTCCACAGTATTCGAAGAAACCATGTAGGAACCTTCAAGCTTTCATTAACCTTAAAGAACTCTAAGCACTGAGGAACATGCAAGTCAGAGCAGCTCCTGAGCTGATCAGCACACAGGAAGATGACTGCAGTGACACCACGGCTTTAACACCGCCGCTACTTTCACTTTGTGGTGTGGGCGTGGCCAGGCGCAGCCATGCTAGCCGTATCTCCATTTTCAGTCCAATCTACTACATCACACTTCCTTCTTCTTCCGTGTAAAAAATACTTATTTTTATTAGACATTAAACAACTCTTTCTTGGAAGTGGTTATATAGTTGAGGAGCACAGATTCTGATCTATCAGCATGACTCACTGCTTCATCATGGCTTGGCTTCCTGCTCATGGAGAAACATGCGTCACCGCTATGCTCGCATTTTACTGGAGACATGCGCCATTTTTAAAAGATAGAAAGTTACTTCATTTTAACTAACATCCACATGTGAAAGACAAGAAACAACTTGATCTACTCACACAGCACAGGGGCTAGAACACACAGGGGTAAATTACCACTTCATCACCAGCAGAACAGCACTAATTAATTATTTATTTCCATCATGTGTCATGAACCAGCACCATGAACCTTTATGGTAGAACTCTTTAGCTCTTTCTATGGCTAATGGGTGTGTCACCATAGAATAAACAGGGCGTGTGTGTGTGTGTGTGCTTAGGGTGTTTCAAAGTGAAGTTTAAATAAATAAATAAATAAATAAATAAATAAATAAAAAAGGGGGCAGACAAAGAAAACTGGGTATCAAAGTAAAACTTCATAACAAATCATTTCAAAAGCAGCCGGAAAGTCAGCAGCGGGTCGTGTCCTGATCCGAGGACCGATTCCTCTTTAGGAACCTAAAGAACATGCTCCTGTGTACAGACTGCTTGTTGAACATGGTCTAAAGATCAGAGGTGACCTATCTGGACAGGATTAGTTTTCTGAAGTCATTCTGAATGATTCGCACAGGGAAAGCTTCATCTCAGGTCATGGGCATGTCTCACTTCATGGTGTACTTAAAAAGTCATGTAGTGTACTACATCTACACCTCATTAACACACTAATTGTTCTGAGCATTATTAAAGATAAGTGCTTGATATAGGGGGCATGGCTGTTTGATTATTAGCATGTCACATGACCAGGATATGATTGTGACACATGCCAGTGCTAAGACATCATTAATGTCATGAACTGTCCCCTTTATTACCTCGTCTAGATTTTGTTGCTCTGTGTTTTTAATCTTTCATTTTTGGGGACGATGACCAGATGGACCGACCGCCACCGGTCTTCAGTAGCATGTCCACTCAGGAGGGATAAATATTACCTGGAGTTATTTCTACTGCTCAGCTTACCTTTACAATCACTGTGTCTGGACAGGTCGTATAAAAATGACCGACATCATGGATACAGACACGGACGAGACTAAAATCAAGCAATAGTCCAGGAACACTCACATTACCATTCCTCTACATGGAAAACTATTCCCACCTGAATAAGGATTTAAAAATAATTTTAAAAAATCAAAATCACTGAATTGTGTGTGAGTGTGTGTGTGTGTGAGAGAGTGTGCGCAAGAGAGCGAGCGAGCAGGGGTTAATGCAGATCCAGGTTTGATGTCTGATCACCTGTGAGTGAATAAACCATTATAAAGCTGTAAAACACACACACACACACACACACACACACACACACATCCATCTGCAAACACTGCGGCAGATCACAAGTAAATCCAGCCAAAATTCAGGTTTGCAGAAGAACATCATGTAGACAAAGGCGGAACCCCACCCAGTCAGGACAGAACCAAATACACAAACCACATCCTGTGCAGAGACGCCGTTCCTCCGAGCTCCTTCACCCAGACAGGAGATAACGTTCCAGAATTTAAAAGCAGGAGATAAAGACACTTAAACCTGAAGCTTAGAAAAGAGGAGCATGATGGATGGAGGAGAGTGAAAGCTATGCAGCAGTGTCTCAGGAAACAATGGAGAAGCTAGAGTAACACCAGCAGAAAGCCAAGCAGGTAGAAAAAGCTGATTTCAGAGCCAGGTTTAGGAGTGAAGAGGGTTCTAGTCAGGGTTCTAGTCTACACGGCTCTGGGCTTCAGGAACAATGGAAATCACTGCAGATCCCTGACTTAATGACTTAATGAGCTGCACCTGCAAAAGCGGACTAATTAATACAAATAAAACGAAATGGGCGTGGATTATAAGCTCTGCACCATGCATGGACAAAATCATCTCATTTATTTATTCTTTTTATTATTAAATCAATATTATTTGCATTATTTTTACCTGGAGCTGCTTTTGGCATCCGGGTCCATGCCTTGAAACGTGGTAGTGGTCGTCATTTTTCTTTTCTCTTATCCTTTTTAAATCCCGCACGACTTTTAGCACAAAATCACACCCTAATGACAAAACTAGAAATCACTAGAACTATCCAGCGAGCTCGCTAACTCACGATCACCCTTACAGTCTCATTTTATCGATTAAAAACCGACATCAGCATCTCACAAAAAATACACTACAGGCGTCTGAGGTCCAAACCGCTCCATTCTGACTGCGGAGACGCCTTATCATCCGTTTCAAGAGCGCTGATTGGTCGAGACGGTTCACATCATGGCTCTGATTGGCTGAAACCAGACGCGGCTCGCGTCATGACAGCCGTTGACAGAGGAAGAAGGAAGCCGCTAGGTCTGAGGTAAACTAGGGACATTTAGAAATGGCTGGTCTCGGTCCCTATACACGTGCACTACTTAGGGCAAATAAAATGGCTTCTCCACGCTACATAGTGCGCTATACATCCAGCTGACGAATCAAATCCCTTTTACTTATTTAAAAAACACTCACTAAACGGCGTAGAAATGTTTACATTTTTCCGCTGAGAGCATCCTTACTACACAGGGTACATGTCTCGTGCAACCGGTGTAGTGCACTATTCTGACCAAATCAACTCTATATTCCATATAATTACCCCTGGACCTTATTTTGTCTACTGGATATCCACTAGATCCCTACTTCCTAATTTTATACCTAGGTGAGATATGCTATATAGCCAAAAGTATTGGGACACCCCTCCAGATCATTGAGTTCAGGTGTTGTTTTTCAGGGGTTGGGCTCCGCCCCTTAGTTCCAGTGAAAGGAACTCTTAATGCTTCAACATACCAAGACATTTTGGACAATTTCATGCTCTTTGTGGGAACAGTTTGGGGATGACCCCTTCCTGTTCCAACATGACTGCACACCAGTGACCAAAGCAAGGTCCATAAAGACATGGATGAGTGAGTTTGGTGTGGAGGAACTGGACTGGCCTGCACAGAGTCCTGACCTCAACCCCATAGAACACCTTTGGGATGAATTAGAGCGGAGACTGAGAGCCAGGTCAAAACTGGGACGTTTGCCTTTCCATGCACATGAATGTAATATGGAGTTGTCCCGCCCTTTGCAGCTATAACAGCTTCAACTCTTCTGGGAAGGCTTTCCACAAGGTTTAGGAGTGTGTTTATGGGAATTTTTGACCATTCCTCTAGAAGCGTATTTGTGAGGTCAGGCACTGATGCTGGACAAGAAGGTCTGTCTCACAGTCTCCACTCTAATTCATCCCAAAACTCGCTCATCCATGTCTTTATGGACCTTGCTTTGGTCACTGGTGTGCAGTCATGTTGGAACAGGAAGGGGTCATCCCCAAACTGTTCCCACAAAGAGCATGAAATTGTCCAAAATGTCTTGGTATGTTGAAGCATTAAGAGTTCCTTTCACTGGAACTAAGGGGCCGAGCCCAACCCCTGAATTCAATGATTTGGAATTTGGACATCCCAATACTTTTTGCAGTATAGTGCAGACTGGTTTGTACTCACATAGTGCACTACGTCCTACTGTGATGAATAGGGTTACATAATATATTATGCATCCTGTATAATGCACTATTATGATCAAGTCAGGTCCACTAGATCCCTGCATCCAGTTAATGGCCCCTACTACAACACAAGCACTCCATTTTGCATTGAGAGCCACATATCCTTTAGTAAGTGCACTATGTAGGGTACATAAGGTATCATACAATCTGTGTAGTGCACTATTATGGCCAGACCAGCTCTTTATTCCCTAATAATTTCCAAATCTTATTCATAGTAGCCTAAGCACTATGTAGTGGACACTTGATGGAGGATTTTAGGGCCAGAACGCTTGCAGAACTCTGACCTATAGTGCAGGATATGTTACATCATTATCATGGGGACATTTTGTCATGTAAATCTTTTACAATATCAACTCTAAAAAATGTCAATTGAATAAGTCACAGAAAAGCGAGCTCTTCTGACCAATCAGGATCCAGAATTCAACAGCACTGTGGAGTACCCCACAATATTACAGTATTTTTTTTTTTTTATAACGGACAAGAACGAACTCTCACACACCCACACACCCCCACCTGATGTGCAGGACTCAAACCTCAGGCAATAGTTAATTTTATACAACGGTTTTATTTGGACACAAAAAAAATCTACTTTCTGAACACAGCACATTGTAAATGTGGCTGAATAAAACCAAGAGGGTACAAAAAAGAGAATTACTACAATTATAAAAGATATAAAAGCTGTAAAGTGAATAAAACAAAAACTAAAGTTCAGCTGTGACTGTCACTCATAATGGAAAACAACAACAACAACAAACCAACAGCAACAACAACAACAGAAAAAGAAAAAACAAAAATAAACGTACACCCTGATCAGCATGGTTCTAGGGTTTCTTGGTTTTTGGTCAAAAGGTCCACATGGGCCAGAACACAGGGTGAAAAATGTTCCATATAACAGCCTTAAAGAGATGAAGAGAGAGAGAGAGAGAGAGAGAGAAAGAGAGAGAGAGAAATTAAACACTGTCTGTGAGGATCTGAGCAGCCATGATTCAGTCCGTGGTTTTTCTGTGATGGTTCAAACATAAGCTTGTGAGATCGATGGAGGGAATGATGGAGGGAAGGATGGAGGGATTGAACTCAATGCTGCTTTACATCACACCTCCTGTCTGCTGCTGAAACACATCGATCGTGTCCTCGTCCTCCATTTCCAACTGCAAAAAGCAAGCAAAGAGTCAGATCAGTAAAACTGGCCTCGTCTATAATACCGATGATCACTACCACTTTAAAGCTCCGCTCCTTTACCCTGTAATAAAACGACACTTTCTCAAGCATCCTCATCCACAGCAGTAACTTGCTGTTTATCATTTTCGAACCACAGTGTGGTGTGATTCTTCAGCAGTTAGTTAACATCGTGGAACATCGTGGATGAATGATGATGTTCGTACCTGAGCAGGCGTGTCCGTCTCGTTAATGGGCTGTCCGTCAAACCGGAAGCGGATCTGCCTCATCGTGAGTCCCTGCATAAAACATTACAGATTTTACATCGCCATGAAAACTTTTCTGTCAAGCTGAATAACAGGAAGCTCCACCCACAATCCTTTCTGGACCCCCCCCATATTCATCTTACCGGTGTATGCAAAGTCATGTGACCTCACACAGGTGCGATGATCATGACAGACTTTGGGAAGATGCACTTTTTTAAAGAACATTATGCATAACCAGCTCTTTGTGTTAGATACAGAGTAGATGTAGAATCTGTGCTACAGCACACGCCCCTGTGTGGAGAGGATTATAGGATGGTCGCGTTACTCTGCCTGTAAAACCGTCTAAGACATCCACCTTCACACTGCTCTCCAATTTACTCCTGAGGAAGAGGATCACAGAGATGCTGATGAGGTGTGGGTTTTTTTTGCTGACCTGTCGTTCACAGTAGGCCTTCATCAGTTTGCTGAGCGGCGTGTGCCTCTTGATTTTGAACTGGACCACCGAGCCGTCCTGCCCCGCTACTTTCAGGTTGATGTGTTCGTTATTTTCAGTCTTCACGCCTTCCTAAAGAGGGGTACGGTGAGAGAGACGGATGAAGAATGAGGTCACGTGTGATTCTGACGGTAAAGACACTGGAGAATCTCAACATTTCAACACAGAACAACTTTATAAACTTTACGACAAATAAAGATAAAAATTGATTTAAAGACCTAAAGACAACCCTAAGTCAAAGAAATGCTCTAAATAAAATCACATTAAACAGCTCAACAGATCAATACAGACAAAATATGATGACTATGCTATACAATATACACAAAATAAAAACAAGAACATGAAGCACGTGCACAATACATACACAATAAACACAAGAAGTAGGCAACACAATACACACAGTTTAATCCAATTATTAATAAATAAACTTTATTACAGGGAGCTCTTTTGCATTTTCACAAGATTCTGAAATATACTGCACTGCACACGTTTTACTAAATAACATTTTGCGCAAAACTGTCTCGAAATAAAGATTAATCGCCCATTTGACACACGAGAGCGTGCGCGAGACCACTGAAGTATTACTCCGTTATAAATTCTATAAATGACATGCTAATCCATTCACACCACTTCACCTATAAAATTATATATCCGCTCTATTAAATACATAAAAACACGTACGCCGTATAACTTTATAAAGTTCCTAAAAATAAGTAAAAACTTTAACAGTGGTATGTTTAAAAGAGTTTGCTAAAATAAACCATATTTATATTGGATCTGGCTACAAACGCTAGCATGGATGCTAACCGGCCCGTTAGCTAGTTAGCCACTTAGCAATATAGCATTTGTAAAATTATAATTATATCTTTGTGTTTTTGTGTTAATGACCTTAAATGAGAGACGTGTTGCAAAGGTGTGAGTGTTTAATAATAACCCTAAATAAATTCACACGCGCGATGTCGTGTTTTTTTTAATCACCTCACCTTGGGTTTCTCGTCCGCCATTGCTGTTGTCTCTCTGCGCCTCTCTTTCTTACAGCTCGCTTCTTTTCCCGCCTATATTCTAATAAATTGAGGCATCCCTGCACTGCGATTGGCTGAAAGTTTCCCGCCTCCTGCACTCTGATTGGCTATTCTTGCACATTGTAGAAATGGCGTGTGCATTTGACTAATTGAAATACAGAGAAGGCGGGACATGCCTGAAAATGGGTAGGGGAACTATACCCATTTTACCCCTCTCGAAAACCTAGCGCGGAAAGTGGCAGGAAATGACGTAGCCTTCCGGTAGTGTCTATATAATATGTTATTTAAAGTATTATTTATTTTGGACAGTAAATGTTGATTTGCTTATTTGCGCTATAAGTGTTGTAAATTCAGATGTAGTTTTAATGGCATTTTTACACATTATAAACATTTATAATTCATTTATAACTAATGAATAACTACGAATCATTAAAGTAATGCATTTTGTCATAAATAGTATAAAGATAATGAACTCCAGCTTTAAAAATAAAAGCTTTAAATTTTTTTTCCTAAAAAAAGATTTTATTGAAACACACACACACACACACACACACACACACACACACACAGAGCTCTGTCACCATTCACTAAATCACAAAGTTTCCCACAGGTGTTTAATCCTTACCACTCACCTTCACTGGCTCCGCCCTCCATGTCACAAACCACGCCCCCTCTTACACAAACACTAAGAAATTTCAAGATGAGGATCAATAGTGAGGTAGTGGAAGTGGAGACCAAGACCACCCTGAACTGAGAAAGAAACAGTGAAGAGGGCAGACTGAGGTCTGGAGTGAGGGTGGACCTGAGGACTGGACAGGAGGCGTGGCACGACATGATCTAGTGAAGATGAGGGTTTTTGCCTAGAAGAGAGATGTTTCACCAGACATGTTTTAAAGCACTATGTGGGATGCCTGAATCATGGTGGTGGCAGCATCCCACTGTGGCTCTGCGCTTCATCCTCACAACCTGGGCTTCTTCTTAAAGTTGAAGAGAGAGTCGATGGAGTGAAATACTAAAAGATATAATGATGAAAGCTGCTTCTCTTAATAATCATCTACCCATAAATACAGCTCTTCGTGGAGTTGAACTCTTTTACCCAGAGGCCAGAAAATGGAGTTTGCTCCTGTTGTTGTTGTGTTCATGTTGATGATTGAGTGTCATGTTCCACTCCACAGTGGAGGTTAATATGAAGCTCATATGAAAGTAGACCAGCAGTGCATGGGCACCCACATGAAAATTGGCCCGAAAGCGTCCGACCCTATGCACTCTCAGCTCGGCCTCCGCATCCACCTTGCCCATGCTCCGGTGCTGGTTCATCTAAAAAGCAGCTCAAATTTGATCTTCAGCCAGTAAAATTCAGTGTCAGGTTCTCCAACAGAAGGAAAAACACATGTGAACAACACACTGAAAGCCAACAGAGTGCTGCCTCACTTTATATCACACACAGCCAGAACATCATTCACTTCTTTATAATGAAACTGAAAACATCTCATACGCCCATTTCCATTCTGCTGAAGGACTGGAACAACAGGGTACTGGGAAACCAGTTTAACAGAAAAACAACTTCTAGAAGCCATTGAGCCGATTCTCATTACACAAAGCCTTGCAGGAGTTTTGTTGAAGGTTGGAATATAAAGTGTTTATTACACTCTCTCTCTCTCTCTCTCTCTCTCTCTCTCACTCACTCTCTCTCTCTCTCTCTCTCTCTCTCTCTCTCTCTCTCTCTGTCTCTCTCTCTCTCTCTCTGTCTCTGCATGTGTCTGGGTTTTTTCCCCATCACCACACTGAACCAGTTCATCAGGTTGGACAGAATGCCACACAAGTGGTTATTGTTTATATAGCCGTTAAAGTATTTTTAGCATTTATGTCACGTCACCTCTTCCTTCTTCTTGGAAAACATTTGTGAAAAAGAGGAACGATCATTCACAAGGTCACGTACTGTATCTCTCAAACTCTCATCATCACCAGACCAGAAGTGTTTTCTAAGTCAGTTTTCACTGATATCACCAGGACAAGTAGATCACACTGTACTGATTTACTCAGATTAGATTAGATTCAACTTTATTGTCACTGTGTAAAGTACACATATAGAGCCCATGAAATGCAGTTAGCGTCTAAAAAGAAGTGCATGAATATGGCATATTTACAACAAACGATGAAGTCATGGGCCATAATTTTTGGGCTTTAAGCTACAGGGGCAATATGTACAGGAGGTGCAGTAGATTATAAATAAGGATATATGTTGTCTATATACGTATACAAATGTATATATTTACCCTGTACTACTATATTTGATTGAGTTTTATTTATTCTGTTTTAACTTCCTGTTTGGTTTCAGGAGTGTTCATTTCTTTATGTTGTTGTTGTCGTTCTTTCGGCTCTCTCTGTCCAGTTCACACAGCGGCTCATCCTCCCTGTGTATTTGATTTGGCACAGGTTTTACATCGGATGTCCTTCCTGACACAACCCCATTTTATCCGGGCTTGGACCGGGACCAAGAGTTAACTCCTCGGTGGCTGAACTTGCTCCCACCCAAGAACTGAACCCAGGTCCCAGCAATGAGCTCTGCTGCTGGACCACCAGGGGGCGTCGTTTCTTTGTATACTTTTGTTATAAAGAGAAAATGAGACCTGACAACAAATCTATGTCTAAAGCTGGTATCTGAATGTAAAGGAGCTTTGTTAACGAATCAGTCCTGCTCATATCAGCGACACGGAACAACCGTATCATCACTTAAAGCTTAATCAAATGTAAACTTCCTGCTGCAGCACTTTCATTCCAGCACAGCAAGAAAAACAGGAAAACGTCTTACATAACGCTCAGCTGTCCCAGTTACTGCATCGGTCACCTGGTCACAGTATTTTCAACTGAGTATCACTGACCTCCACACTCTCACACATGATATATTCTTCATCCATCCATATAACATCAATTAAACATCAATTATCAATTAAACTGAAGCTTGGATCGTGTTCCTTAAAATATTTAACAATTGAGTTGGTCATCTTGTCTTGCAACTGTAATACCCTATTACAAGGGGTAAAAGGGTATTTATAGTTTATTTATAGTGTGGGGAAACTGGAAATAAAGGGCTTGTGTGATGGCATACAAAGAGAGAGAGAGAGAGAGAGAGAGAGAGAGAGAGAGAGAGAGAGAGAGAGAGAGAGAATAAAGTTTCTGTATTTTCAGCGCCCTCTGCTGTGTTACAAACAAACTGCTGACTTTTTCTTTTTAACCTGCCTGAAGGATCGAAACTTAAACCATTAACACCATTTTAAGGCTTAACACAACTCAGTTGGACATTAACTTTATGAAATAACGATAAACACCCAAATTCTTTGTAAAACTGAATTTGCCCAATTAACCACAACAATTATTATATTCCTAAAATACAATTCTACTACATCAACTACATTTCGTGTTCATATGAATACAGGTAGAAGGAAAAAACAACAACCAGTTAGCTACCTGATCCAGCAAAAACAGCTACACACTGACTCAGAGACTCAGAAATCAAGACACAAAGCAGCTAGTCATCTTCATAAACAATCAAATTGTGTTTAACTTAATTAGTATAAATAAAGCTGATGCTAATCTGTCAGGTAACTCAGCCGCCATATTGGCTGTGCGTGAGGGAAAGTGAAACAGTGACAAAGAACCAAAATACACTCTTAATTTCAGATAAACACATGGACAATAAATAGGAATGTATTTATTTTTAAACAGTACAAATCTACAAAACTGTCATTGAAAATGTTAATATAAAACCCAACAGCAGATTGATGTGAACTCTGAGTGAAGTCAGTGCTGGTGATGATCAGTGTGTCACAGTATAAAGAAATCAAATTCACTTCATTATAAAGTTTTAACGAAAACCAACAGCAGTCTAACGGTGAGGAGCAGAAAACACTCTTCATCTCAGAACATCGTGTCTTTCCTAGCAGATCCACATCACTG
>NC_080720.1:33923351-33953351 GCF_019097595.1 Hemibagrus wyckioides
GGCCTTTAAAGCGAAGACCTGCCCACACTAACCATCAGTGATGCGATTAATTAATACTAATGAGTGGGTGTGGCCTGACTCACCTGTTTAATGGTAGTGACATCATCAGAGAGGAGAATGTATGGCGCATGCTGATGAGACGGTCATTAAAAATAAAGTTATGAGTGATTATACAGGAGAAACACACACACACACACGTCACATGTTTCAGAGTTGTGAGCAGAATCACTTCATGTCCTTTTTTTGGGCCAGTCATAATACTTTTCATTTTTTGTGTGTATTTCTTAGAGTGTGTAGTGATGCAGAAAGCAGCAGTTCTCCTCCAGCCAATCAGATTCAAGCACCATCCTCCAATCACAGCGCAGAACTCTGCTGAGGCACTGACCCCAAGCCTCTCCATTTCCATGGCGATCCAGCATGAAGTCTTAATTCTCTTTCCCCACACTCTGTTTCCGCTGCTCCAGCTGTTTGTGTGTAGTTGTTTTTTTGTAAATGATTATTGTTATTGTTGCTACACGTGTGTTTACATGTGCTGAGCAACTGGAGTGACGTAGTTCCGAGGGAACATTCCGGTCAGGCCGTGACACGCCCCCTTCCACCAGTTTGGGTCCGAGTTGTCCAGAACCTGCACCAGATCTCCACGCCGGAATCCGAGCTCACCATCCTCCTGAGGGTCGAAATCGAACAGAGCCTGCACATAGGACGCGTGCTTCAGCACACACACACACACACACACACACACACGATTAACACCATCACACACTCGATTAACATCATCTGTATTACCATTAATCTGGTTACTGAATGTCTTCCTGCACTGAAGAATCATGCTCACTATGTAGTGCACTAATGAAGGGAACACTTAACCTTAGTACACAGTTAGTGGGTGTGTACACGGACTACCCAAGATGCACTGAGGCACTCGAAAATAAAGTGTAGGGAACAGGGTGTGTGATTTGAGACGCGACCATGATGAACTGATAATATCGAGCACTCTGGAACGGTGTTTACGTGACGTAATGGACACCTCCCAGCTTCCTGACTCCTCCCACCACATGTGATCTGACTGGCTGAGGTGAGGGGGCGTGGCCTGATTTACCTGTGGCACTTGTTCTATGTCACGCAGGAAGATGGGCTGGTTTCGGGAGACGGATGTGGAGCGATGATAATCCACCAGAGAGTTCAGAGAGTTAAACTTCACCACCCACAGGAAGTACTTCCCTGCCCCGTCCCTCAGAACCTTGAAGTGCTGCACATCGTTCCCAAACCTGAGAGAGAGAGTATAACTTTAAAAGGTTTAACAGATAATAACAATAACAATAATAATAATAATAATATATTAAAGTGAAAACAAAATTAGGAATATCTATCTCAAAGCAAGGTCCATAAAGACATGGATGAGTGAGTTTGGTGTGGATGGACTTGACTGGCCTGCACAGAGTCCTGACCTCAACCCCATAGAACACCTTTGGGATGAATTAGAGCGGAGACTGAGAGCCAGGTCAAAAGTTTTGGGACATCTGCCTTTACATGCACATGAATGTAATATGGAGTTGTCCTGTCTTTTACAGCTATAACAGCTTCAACTCTTCTCGGAAGGCTTTCCACAAGGTTTAGGAGTGTGTTTATGGGAATTTTTAACCGTTCCTCTAGAAGCACATTTGTGAGGTCAGGCACTGATGTTGGACGAGAAGGTCTGTCTCACAGTCTCCACTCTAATTCATCACAAAGGTGTTCTATGGGGTTGAGGTCAGGACTCTGTGCAGACCAGTCCAGTTCCTCCACACCAAACTCACTCATCCATGTCTTTATGGACCTTGCTTTGGTCACTGGTGTACAGTCATGTTGGAAGAGGAAGGGGTCATCCCCAAACTGTTCCCACAAAGAGCATGAAATTGTCCAAAATGTCTTGGTATGAAGCTGAAGCATTAAGAGTTCCTTTCACTGGAACTAAGGGGCCGAGCCCAACCCCTGAAAAACAACACCTTAACATGTGTCCCAATACTTTTGGCAGTAGAGTAATTTGTATATCAGAGTGTTACAGTACACTGAACAGTGAGTAAGGAGACAGAACTGAAGTAAAGAATAGAGTTGAGAGTAAAATAAAATGTGTACTTGACGGAGAGAGAGAAATCCCCCGGTGCGCTCTCGCTCTCTCTGATTAGAAACGCTCCATCATGTCTCTGTTTATTCAGCATCTCCTCCGCCTTCACCCGCGGCATCTTCCCATAAAACCACCTGCATGTATGTGTGTGTGTGTGTGTGTAAAAGTGTATGACAGTGTGTGTGTGTGTGTGAGAGAGAGATAGAGAGAGAGAGAGTGAGAGAAAGAGAATGGGAAGAGTCATTACTCCAAAGTGAAATCTGAGATGATGATGTTGATGTTGATGATGATGATGATGATGAATGTCCGGTGTAAGAAGGGTGTAGCTGTAGCCTGACCCTCGTACTCACGGGTGTGGCTTCATCTCGATGTAGTTTTTGGGAATAAAGCCTTCTTTCCCGTACAGCTCGGCTTTATACCAGTTCTGATCACATTCTTCATTTAACACCTGCACCATGAAGACAGAGCAGAGCCGAGAATAAACACATCGTTTACAAACAAACCCTGCCGCAGAGTGGGCGTGGCCAAGCACCGGGTGCAACGGGCGTTTTTTAAAATTATTTCTTACTTGTAAAAGAGTTTTATAAAGAATTTTTACACCCTGAAAACAGCAGCAGTGGTGTATTACACAGTGTGTTATAAAACACAGGGCCTCCTGTCAATCATTTTATAGACACGCCCCCAACACCAGCCAGGTACCTGGACAGAGTGCACCTATGCAGTGAGTGTGTACTGAATAAAGGTCTGGGGTTCAGCAGCGCTCCGTTTGGAGACCGGGACATTTAGGGTTCTTACGTGAATTCTGACCAACGACATAGAGAATATAGAAAAAAACTCTATTTACATAATCCCATTTTCCACCTGTGTGTGTGTGTTTGTGTGTGTATGATATATGTGTATGATGTGTGTGTGTGTGTGTATGATATATGTGTATGATGTGTGTGTTTGTGTGTGTATGATATATGTGTATGATGTGTGTGTTTGTGTGTGTATGATATATGTGTATGATGTGTGTGTTTGTGTGTGTATGATATATGTGTATGATGTGTGTTTGTGTGTGTATGATATATGTGTATGATGTGTGTGTTTGTGTATGATATATGTGTATGATGTGTGTGTGTGTATGATATATGTGTATGATGTGTGTGTTTGTGTGTGTATGATGTGTGTTTGTGTGTGTATGATATGTGTGTATGATGTGTGTTTGTGTGTGTATGATATATGTGTATGATGTGTGTGTTTGTGTGTGTATGATATATGTGTATGATGTGTGTGTTTGTGTGTGTATGATATATGTGTATGATGTGTGTGTTTGTGTGTGTATGATATATGTGTATGATGTGTGTTTCTGTGTGTATGATATATGTGTATGATGTGTGTGTTTGTGTGTGTATGATATATGTGTATGATGTGTGTGTTTGTGTGTGTATGATATGTGTGTATGATGTGTGTTTGTGTGTGTATGATATATGTGTATGATGTGTGTGTTTGTGTGTGTATGATATATGTGTATGATGTGTGTGTTTGTGTGTGTATGATATATGTGTATGATGTGTGTGTTTGTGTGTGTATGATATATGTGTATGATGTGTGTGTTTCTGTGTGTATGATGTGTGTGTGTGTGTGTATGATATATGTGTATGATGTGTGTGTTTGTGTGTGTATGATATGTGTGTATGATGTGTGTGTTTGTGTGTGTATGATATATGTGTATGATGTGTGTGTTTGTGTGTGTATGATATATGTGTATGATGTGTGTGTTTGTGTGTGTATGATATATGTGTATGATGTGTGTGTTTGTGTGTGTATGATATATGTGTATGATGTGTGTGTTTGTGTGTGTATGATGTGTGTGTTTGTGTGTGTATGATATATGTGTATGATGTGTGTGTTTGTGTGTGTATGATATATGTGTATGATGTGTGTGTTTGTGTGTGTATGATGTGTGTGTTTGTGTGTGTATGATATATGTGTATGATGTGTGTGTTTGTGTGTGTATGATATATGTGTATGATGTGTGTTTGTGTGTGTATGATATATGTGTATGATGTGTGTGTTTGTGTGTGTATGATATATGTGTATGATGTGTGTTTGTGTGTGTATGATATGTGTGTTTGTGTGTGTATGATATATGTGTATGATATGTGTGTTTGTGTGTGTATGATATATGTGTATGATGTGTGTGTTTGTGTGTGTATGATATATGTGTATGATTGTGTGTGTATGATGTGTGTGTTTGTGTGTGTATGATATATGTGTATGATGTGTGTGTTTGTGTGTGTATGATATATGTGTATGATTGTGTGTGTATGATGTGTGTGTTTGTGTGTGTATGATATATGTGTATGATGTGTGTTTGTGTGTGTATGATATATGTGTATGATGTGTGTGTTTGTGTGTGTATGATATATGTGTATGATGTGTGTGTTTGTGTGTGTATGATGTGTGTGTTTGTGTGTGTATGATATATGTGTATGATGTGTGTGTTTGTGTGTGTATGATATATGTGTATGATGTGTGTTTGTGTGTGTATGATATATGTGTATGATGTGTGTTTGTGTGTGTATGATATATGTGTATGATATGTGTGTTTGTGTGTGTATGATATATGTGTATGATGTGTGTGTTTGTGTGTGTATGATATATGTGTATGATGTGTGTGTTTGTGTGTGTATGATGTGTGTGTTTGTGTGTGTATGATATATGTGTATGATGTGTGTGTTTGTGTGTGTATGATATATGTGTATGATGTGTGTTTGTGTGTGTATGATATATGTGTATGATGTGTGTGTTTGTGTGTGTATGATATATGTGTATGATGTGTGTGTTTGTGTGTGTATGATATATGTGTATGATGTGTGTGTTTGTGTGTGTATGATATATGTGTATGATGTGTGTGTTTGTGTGTGTATGATGTGTGTGTTTGTGTGTGTATGATATATGTGTATGATGTGTGTGTTTGTGTGTGTATGATATATGTGTATGATGTGTGTGTGTGTATGATATATGTGTATGATGTGTGTTTCTGTGTGTATGATATATGTGTATGATGTGTGTGTTTGTGTGTGTATGATGTGTGTGTGTGTGTGTATGATATATGTGTATGATGTGTGTGTTTGTGTGTGTATGATATGTGTGTATGATGTGTGTGTTTGTGTGTGTATGATATGTGTATGATGTGTGTGTTTGTGTGTGTATGATATGTGTGTATGATGTGTGTGTTTGTGTGTGTATGATATATGTGTATGATGTGTGTGTTTGTGTGTGTATGATATATGTGTATGATGTGTGTGTTTGTGTGTGTATGATATATGTGTATGATGTGTGTTTGTGTGTGTATGATATATGTGTATGATGTGTGTGTTTGTGTGTGTATGATATATGTGTATGATGTGTGTTTGTGTGTGTATGATATGTGTGTTTGTGTGTGTATGATATATGTGTATGATATGTGTGTTTGTGTGTGTATGATATATGTGTATGATGTGTGTGTTTGTGTGTGTATGATATATGTGTATGATTGTGTGTGTATGATGTGTGTGTTTGTGTGTGTATGATATATGTGTATGATGTGTGTGTTTGTGTGTGTATGATGTGTGTGTTTGTGTGTGTATGATATATGTGTATGATTGTGTGTGTATGATGTGTGTGTTTGTGTGTGTATGATATATGTGTATGATGTGTGTGTTTGTGTGTGTATGATATATGTGTATGATGTGTGTGTTTGTGTGTGTATGATGTGTGTGTTTGTGTGTGTATGATATATGTGTATGATGTGTGTGTTTGTGTGTGTATGATATATGTGTATGATGTGTGTGTTTGTGTGTGTATGATATATGTGTATGATGTGTGTTTGTGTGTGTATGATATATGTGTATGATGTGTGTTTGTGTGTGTATGATATATGTGTATGATGTGTGTTTGTGTGTGTATGATATATGTGTATGATGTGTGTGTTTGTGTGTGTATGATATATGTGTATGATGTGTGTTTGTGTGTGTATGATATATGTGTATGATGTGTGTGTTTGTGTGTGTATGATATATGTGTATGATGTGTGTGTTTGTGTGTGTATGATATATGTGTATGATGTGTGTGTTTGTGTGTGTATGATATATGTGTATGATGTGTGTGTTTGTGTGTGTATGATATATGTGTATGATGTGTGTGTTTGTGTGTGTATGATATATGTGTATGATGTGTGTGTGTATGATATATGTGTATGATGTGTGTGTTTGTGTGTGTATGATATATGTGTATGATGTGTGTGTTTGTGTGTGTATGATATATGTGTATGATTGTGTGTGTATGATGTGTGTGTTTGTGTGTGTATGATGTGTGTGTTTGTGTGTGCATGATGTGTGTGTGTGTGTATGATATGTGTGTATGATGTGTGTGTTTGTGTGTGTATGATATATGTGTATGATGTGTGTGTGTATGATGTGTGTGTTTGTGTGTGTATGATATATGTGTATGATGTGTGTGTTTGTGTGTGTATGATGTGTGTGTTTGTGTGTGTATGATATATGTGTATGATGTGTGTGTTTGTGTGTGTATGATATATGTGTATGATGTGTGTGTTTGTGTGTGTATGATATATGTGTATGATGTGTGTGTTTGTGTGTGTATGATGTGTGTGTTTGTGTGTGTATGATATATGTGTATGATGTGTGTGTTTGTGTGTGTATGATATATGTGTATGATGTGTGTGTTTGTGTGTGTATGATATATGTGTATGATGTGTGTTTGTGTGTGTATGATATATGTGTATGATGTGTGTTTGTGTGTGTATGATATATGTGTATGATGTGTGTTTGTGTGTGTATGATATATGTGTATGATGTGTGTGTTTGTGTGTGTATGATATATGTGTATGATGTGTGTTTGTGTGTGTATGATATATGTGTATGATGTGTGTTTGTGTGTGTATGATGTGTGTGTTTGTGTGTGTATGATATATGTGTATGATGTGTGTGTTTGTGTGTGTATGATATATGTGTATGATGTGTGTGTTTGTGTGTGTATGATGTGTGTGTTTGTGTGTGTATGATATATGTGTATGATGTGTGTGTTTGTGTGTGTATGATATATGTGTATGATGTGTGTGTTTGTGTGTGTATGATATATGTGTATGATGTGTGTGTTTGTGTGTGTATGATATATGTGTATGATGTGTGTGTTTGTGTGTGTATGATATATGTGTATGATATGTGTGTTTGTGTGTGTATGATATATGTGTATGATGTGTGTGTTTGTGTGTGTATGATGTGTGTGTTTGTGTGTGTATGATGTGTGTGTATGATGTGTGTGTTTGTGTGTGTATGATATATGTGTATGATGTGTGTGTTTGTGTGTGTATGATGTGTGTGTTTGTGTGTGTATGATATATGTGTATGATTGTGTGTGTATGATGTGTGTGTTTGTGTGTGTATGATATATGTGTATGATGTGTGTGTTTGTGTGTGTATGATGTGTGTGTTTGTGTGTGTATGATATATGTGTATGATGTGTGTGTTTGTGTGTGTATGATATATGTGTATGATGTGTGTTTGTGTGTGTATGATATGTGTATGATGTGTGTGTTTGTGTGTGTATGATATATGTGTATGATGTGTGTGTTTGTGTGTGTATGATATATGTGTATGATGTGTGTTTGTGTGTGTATGATATATGTGTATGATGTGTGTTTGTGTGTGTATGATATGTGTATGATGTGTGTGTTTGTGTGTGTATGATATGTGTATGATGTGTGTGTTTGTGTGTGTATGATATATGTGTATGATTGTGTGTGTATGATGTGTGTGTTTGTGTGTGTATGATATATGTGTATGATGTGTGTGTTTGTGTGTGTATGATGTGTGTGTTTGTGTGTGTATGATATGTGTATGATGTGTGTGTTTGTGTGTGTATGATATATGTGTATGATGTGTGTGTTTGTGTGTGTATGATATATGTGTATGATGTGTGTGTTTGTGTGTGTATGATATGTGTATGATGTGTGTATGATGTGTGTATGATATATGTGTATGATGTGTGTGTTTGTGTGTGTATGATGTGTGTGTTTGTGTGTGTATGATATATGTGTATGATTGTGTGTGTATGATGTGTGTGTTTGTGTGTGTATGATATATGTGTATGATGTGTGTGTTTGTGTGTGTATGATGTGTGTGTTTGTGTGTGTATGATATATGTGTATGATGTGTGTGTTTGTGTGTATGATATATGTGTATGATGTGTGTGTTTGTGTGTGTATGATGTGTGTGTTTGTGTGTGTATGATATATGTGTATGATGTGTGTGTTTGTGTGTGTATGATATATGTGTATGATGTGTGTGTGTGTGTGTATGATATATGTGTATGATGTGTGTGTTTGTGTGTGTATGATATATGTGTATGATGTGTGTGTTTGTGTGTGTATGATGTGTGTTTGTGTGTGTATGATATATGTGTATGATGTGTGTGTTTGTGTGTGTATGATATATGTGTATGATGTGTGTGTGTGTGTGTATGATATATGTGTATGATGTGTGTGTTTGTGTGTGTATGATATATGTGTATGATGTGTGTGTTTGTGTGTGTATGATATATGTGTATGATGTGTGTGTGTGTATGATATGTGTATGATGTGTGTGTTTGTGTGTGTATGATGTGTGTGTTTGTGTGTATGATATATGTGTATGATGTGTGTGTTTGTGTGTGTATGATGTGTGTTTGTGTGTGTATGATGTGTGTGTTTGTGTGTGTATGATATATGTGTATGATGTGTGTGTTTGTGTGTGTATGATGTGTGTTTGTGTGTGTATGATGTGTGTGTTTGTGTGTGTATGATATATGTGTATGATGTGTGTGTGTGTATGATATATGTGTATGATGTGTGTGTTTGTGTGTGTATGATGTGTGTATTTGTGTGTGTATGATATATGTGTATGATGTGTGTGTTTGTGTGTGTATGATGTGTGTTTGTGTGTGTATGATATATGTGTATGATGTGTGTGTTTGTGTGTGTATGATATATGTGTATGATGTGTGTTTGTGTGTGTATGATATATGTGTATGATGTGTGTTTGTGTGTGTATGATATATGTGTATGATGTGTGTGTTTCTGTGTGTATGATATATGTGTATGATGTGTGTTTGTGTGTGTATGATATATGTGTATGATGTGTGTTTGTGTGTGTATGATATATGTGTATGATGTGTGTGTTTGTGTGTGTATGATATATGTGTATGATGTGTGTTTGTGTGTGTATGATATATGTGTATGATGTGTGTTTCTGTGTGTATGATATATGTGTATGATGTGTGTGTTTGTGTGTGTATGATATATGTGTATGATGTGTGTTTGTGTGTGTATGATATATGTGTATGATGTGTGTTTGTGTGTGTATGATATGTGTGTTTGTGTGTGTATGATATATGTGTATGATTGTGTGTGTATGATGTGTGTGTTTGTGTGTGTATGATATATGTGTATGATGTGTGTTTGTGTGTGTATGATATATGTGTATGATGTGTGTGTTTGTGTGTGTATGATATATGTGTATGATGTGTGTGTTTGTGTGTGTATGATGTGTGTGTTTGTGTGTGTATGATATGTGTGTATGATGTGTGTTTGTGTGTGTATGATATATGTGTATGATGTGTGTGTTTGTGTGTGTATGATATATGTGTATGATGTGTGTGTTTGTGTGTGTATGATATATGTGTATGATGTGTGTTTGTGTGTGTATGATATATGTGTATGATATGTGTGTTTGTGTGTGTATGATATATGTGTATGATGTGTGTGTTTGTGTGTGTATGATATATGTGTATGATGTGTGTGTTTGTGTGTGTATGATGTGTGTGTTTGTGTGTGTATGATATATGTGTATGATGTGTGTGTTTGTGTGTGTATGATATATGTGTATGATGTGTGTTTGTGTGTGTATGATATATGTGTATGATGTGTGTTTGTGTGTGTATGATATATGTGTATGATGTGTGTGTTTGTGTGTGTATGATATATGTGTATGATGTGTGTGTTTGTGTGTGTATGATATATGTGTATGATGTGTGTGTTTGTGTGTGTATGATGTGTGTGTTTGTGTGTGTATGATATATGTGTATGATGTGTGTGTTTGTGTGTGTATGATATATGTGTATGATGTGTGTGTGTGTATGATATATGTGTATGATGTGTGTTTCTGTGTGTATGATATATGTGTATGATGTGTGTGTTTGTGTGTGTATGATGTGTGTGTGTGTGTGTATGATATATGTGTATGATGTGTGTGTTTGTGTGTGTATGATATGTGTGTATGATGTGTGTGTTTGTGTGTGTATGATATGTGTATGATGTGTGTGTTTGTGTGTGTATGATATGTGTGTATGATGTGTGTTTGTGTGTGTATGATATATGTGTATGATGTGTGTGTTTGTGTGTGTATGATATATGTGTATGATGTGTGTGTTTGTGTGTGTATGATATATGTGTATGATGTGTGTTTGTGTGTGTATGATATATGTGTATGATGTGTGTGTTTGTGTGTGTATGATATATGTGTATGATGTGTGTTTGTGTGTGTATGATATGTGTGTTTGTGTGTGTATGATATATGTGTATGATATGTGTGTTTGTGTGTGTATGATATATGTGTATGATGTGTGTGTTTGTGTGTGTATGATATATGTGTATGATTGTGTGTGTATGATGTGTGTGTTTGTGTGTGTATGATATATGTGTATGATGTGTGTGTTTGTGTGTGTATGATGTGTGTGTTTGTGTGTGTATGATATATGTGTATGATTGTGTGTGTATGATGTGTGTGTTTGTGTGTGTATGATATATGTGTATGATGTGTGTGTTTGTGTGTGTATGATATATGTGTATGATGTGTGTGTTTGTGTGTGTATGATGTGTGTGTTTGTGTGTGTATGATATATGTGTATGATGTGTGTGTTTGTGTGTGTATGATATGTGTATGATGTGTGTATGATG
Source organism: Hemibagrus wyckioides (assembly GCF_019097595.1). Lineage (NCBI taxonomy): Eukaryota > Metazoa > Chordata > Actinopteri > Siluriformes > Bagridae > Hemibagrus > Hemibagrus wyckioides. The sequence continues at coordinate 33,934,436 of NC_080720.1, forward strand.
TGTGTGTTTGTGTGTGTATGATGTGTGTGTTTGTGTGTGTATGATATATGTGTATGATGTGTGTGTTTGTGTGTGTATGATATATGTGTATGATGTGTGTGTTTGTGTGTGTATGATATATGTGTATGATGTGTGTGTTTGTGTGTGTATGATATATGTGTATGATGTGTGTGTTTGTGTGTGTATGATATATGTGTATGATGTGTGTGTTTGTGTGTGTATGATATATGTGTATGATTGTGTGTGTATGTGTGTGTATGATGTGTATGATGTGTGTGTTTGTGTGTGTATGATGTGTGTGTTTGTGTGTGTATGATATATGTGTATGATGTGTGTGTTTGTGTGTGTATGATATATGTGTATGATGTGTGTTTGTGTGTGTATGATATATGTGTATGATGTGTGTTTGTGTGTGTATGATGTGTGTGTTTGTGTGTGTATGATATATGTGTATGATGTGTGTGTTTGTGTGTGTATGATATATGTGTATGATTGTGTGTGTATGATGTGTGTGTTTGTGTGTGCATGATGTGTGTGTGTGTGTGTGTATGATGTGTGTGTTTGTGTGTGTATGATGTGTGTGTTTGTGTGTGTATGATATATGTGTATGATGTGTGTGTTTGTGTGTGTATGATATGTGTATGATGTGTGTATGATGTGTGTGTTTGTGTGTGTATGATGTGTGTGTTTGTGTGTGTATGATATATGTGTATGATGTGTGTGTTTGTGTGTGTATGATATATGTGTATGATGTGTGTGTTTGTGTGTGTATGATATATGTGTATGATGTGTGTGTTTGTGTGTGTATGATATATGTGTATGATGTGTGTGTTTGTGTGTGTATGATATATGTGTATGATGTGTGTGTTTGTGTGTGTATGATATATGTGTATGATGTGTGTGTTTGTGTGTGTATGATATATGTGTATGATGTGTGTATTTGTGTGTGTATGATATATGTGTATGATGTGTGTGTTTGTGTGTGTATGATATATGTGTATGATGTGTGTGTTTGTGTGTGTATGATATATGTGTATGATGTGTGTATTTGTGTGTGTATGATATATGTGTATGATGTGTGTGTTTGTGTGTGTATGATATATGTGTATGATGTGTGTTTGTGTGTGTATGATATATGTGTATGATGTGTGTGTTTGTGTGTGTATGATATATGTGTATGATGTGTGTGTTTGTGTGTGTATGATATATGTGTATGATGTGTGTGTTTGTGTGTGTATGATATATGTGTATGATGTGTGTGTTTGTGTGTGTATGATATATGTGTATGATGTGTGTGTTTGTGTGTGTATGATATATGTGTATGATGTGTGTGTTTGTGTGTGTATGATATATGTGTATGATGTGTGTGTTTGTGTGTGTATGATGTGTGTGTGTGTGTGTGTATGATGTGTGTGTTTGTGTGTGTATGATGTGTGTGTTTGTGTGTGTATGATATATGTGTATGATGTGTGTGTTTGTGTGTGTATGATATGTGTATGATGTGTGTATGATGTGTGTGTTTGTGTGTGTATGATGTGTGTGTTTGTGTGTGTATGATATATGTGTATGATGTGTGTGTTTGTGTGTGTATGATATATGTGTATGATGTGTGTGTTTGTGTGTGTATGATATATGTGTATGATGTGTGTGTTTGTGTGTGTATGATATATGTGTATGATGTGTGTGTTTGTGTGTGTATGATATATGTGTATGATGTGTGTGTTTGTGTGTGTATGATATATGTGTATGATGTGTGTATTTGTGTGTGTATGATATATGTGTATGATGTGTGTGTTTGTGTGTGTATGATATATGTGTATGATGTGTGTGTTTGTGTGTGTATGATATATGTGTATGATGTGTGTATTTGTGTGTGTATGATATATGTGTATGATGTGTGTGTTTGTGTGTGTATGATATATGTGTATGATGTGTGTTTGTGTGTGTATGATATATGTGTATGATGTGTGTGTTTGTGTGTGTATGATATATGTGTATGATGTGTGTGTTTGTGTGTGTATGATATATGTGTATGATGTGTGTGTTTGTGTGTGTATGATATATGTGTATGATGTGTGTGTTTGTGTGTGTATGATATATGTGTATGATGTGTGTGTTTGTGTGTGTATGATATATGTGTATGATGTGTGTGTTTGTGTGTGTATGATGTGTGTTTGTGTGTGTATGATGTGTGTGTTTGTGTGTGTATGATATATGTGTATGATGTGTGTGTGTATGATATATGTGTATGATGTGTGTGTTTGTGTGTGTATGATGTGTGTTTGTGTGTGTATGATGTGTGTGTTTGTGTGTGTATGATATATGTGTATGATGTGTGTGTGTGTATGATATATGTGTATGATGTGTGTGTTTGTGTGTGTATGATGTGTGTTTGTGTGTGTATGATATATGTGTATGATGTGTGTGTTTGTGTGTGTATGATGTGTGTGTTTGTGTGTGTATGATATATGTGTATGATGTGTGTGTTTGTGTGTGTATGATGTGTGTATGATGTGTGTGTTTGTGTGTGTATGATGTGTGTATGATGTGTGTGTTTGTGTGTGTATGATATGTGTGTATGATGTGTGTGTTTGTGTGTGTATGATGTGTGTATGATGTGTGTGTTTGTGTGTATGATATATGTGTATGATGTGTGTGTTTGTGTGTGTATGATATATGTGTATGATGTGTGTGTGTGTATGATATATGTGTATGATGTGTGTGTGTGTATGATATATGTGTATGATGTGTGTGTGTGTATGATATATGTGTATGATGTGTGTGTTTGTGTGTGTATGATATATGTGTATGATGTGTGTGTGTGTGTATGATATATGTGTATGATGTGTGTGTGTGTATGATATATGTGTATGATGTGTGTGTGTGTGTATGATATATGTGTATGATGTGTGTGTTTGTGTGTGTATGATATATGTGTATGATGTGTGTGTGTGTGTGTATGATATATGTGTATGATGTGTGTGTTTGTGTGTGTATGATGTGTGTGTGTGTATGATATATGTGTATGATGTGTGTGTTTGTGTGTGTATGATGTGTGTGTTTGTGTGTGTATGATATATGTGTATGATGTGTGTGTTTGTGTGTGTATGATGTGTGTGTTTGTGTGTGTATGATATGTGTGTATGATGTGTGTGTGTGTGTGTATGATATATGTGTATGATGTGTGTGTTTGTGTGTGTATGATATATGTGTATGATGTGTGTGTTTGTGTGTGTATGATATATGTGTATGATGTGTGTGTGTGTGTGTATGATATATGTGTATGATGTGTGTGTTTGTGTGTGTATGATGTGTGTGTGTGTGTGTATGATATATGTGTATGATGTGTGTGTTTGTGTGTGTATGATATGTGTGTATGATGTGTGTGTTTGTGTGTGTATGATATATGTGTATGATGTGTGTGTGTGTGTGTATGATATATGTGTATGATGTGTGTGTGTGTGTGTATGATATATGTGTATGATGTGTGTGTTTGTGTGTGTATGATGTGTGTGTGTGTATGATATATGTGTATGATGTGTGTGTTTGTGTGTGTATGATATATGTGTATGATGTGTGTGTTTGTGTGTGTATGATATATGTGTATGATGTGTGTATTTGTGTGTGCAGAATGTGTGTGTATGATGTGTGTGTTTGTGTGTGTATGATATATGTGTATGATGTGTGTGTTTGTGTGTGTATGATGTGGGTGGGTGTGTGTGTATCATGTGTGTGTTTGTGTGTGTATGATGTGTGTGTTTGTGTGTGTATGATATATGTGTATGATGTGTGTGTTGTGTGTTGTGTGATGTGTGTTGTGTGTATGATGTGTGTGTTTGTGTGTGTATGATATATGTGTATGATGTGTGTGTTTGTGTGTGTATGATATATGTGTATGATGTGTGTGTTTGTGTGTGTATGATATATGTGTATGATGTGTGTGTTTGTGTGTGTATGATATATGTGTATGATGTGTGTGTTTGTGTGTGTATGATATATGTGTATGATGTGTGTGTTTGTGTGTGTATGATATATGTGTATGATGTGTGTGTTTGTGTGTGTATGATATATGTGTATGATGTGTGTATTTGTGTGTGTATGATATATGTGTATGATGTGTGTATTTGTGTGTGTATGATATATGTGTATGATGTGTGTGTTTGTGTGTGTATGATATATGTGTATGATGTGTGTTTGTGTGTGTATGATATATGTGTATGATGTGTGTGTTTGTGTGTGTATGATATATGTGTATGATGTGTGTTTGTGTGTGTATGATATATGTGTATGATGTGTGTGTTTGTGTGTGTATGATATATGTGTATGATGTGTGTGTTTGTGTGTGTATGATATATGTGTATGATGTGTGTGTTTGTGTGTGTATGATATATGTGTATGATGTGTGTGTTTGTGTGTGTATGATGTGTGTGTTTGTGTGTGTATGATATATGTGTATGATTGTGTGTGTATGATGTGTGTGTTTGTGTGTGTATGATATATGTGTATGATGTGTGTGTTTGTATGATATATGTGTATGATGTGTGTGTGTGTGTGTATGATATATGTGTATGATGTGTGTGTGTGTGTGTATGATATATGTGTATGATGTGTGTGTGTGTATGATATATGTGTATGATGTGTGTGTGTGTATATGTGTATGATGTGTGTGTTTGTGTGTGTATGATGTGTGTGTTTGTGTGTGTATGATATATGTGTATGATGTGTGTGTTTGTGTGTGTATGATGTGTGTGTTTGTGTGTGTATGATGTGTGTATGATGTGTGTATGATGTGTGTGTTTGTGTGTGTATGATATGTGTGTATGATGTGTGTGTTTGTGTGTGTATGATGTGTGTATGATATATGTGTATGATGTGTGTGTGTGTATGATATATGTGTATGATGTGTGTGTGTGTATGATATATGTGTATGATGTGTGTGTGTGTGTGTATGATATATGTGTATGATGTGTGTGTGTGTGTGTATGATATATGTGTATGATGTGTGTGTGTGTATGATATATGTGTATGATGTGTGTGTGTGTATGATATATGTGTATGATGTGTGTGTGTGTATGATATATGTGTATGATGTGTGTGTGTGTATGATATATGTGTATGATGTGTGTGTGTGTGTGTATGATATGTGTATGATGTGTGTGTGTGTATGATATATGTGTATGATGTGTGTGTGTGTATGATATATGTGTATGATGTGTGTGTGTGTATGATATATGTGTATGATGTGTGTGTGTGTGTGTATGATATATGTGTGTGTGTGTATGATATATGTGTATGATGTGTGTGTGTGTGTGTATGATATATGTGTATGATGTGTGTGTGTGTATGATATATGTGTATGATGTGTGTGTGTGTGTGTATGATATATGTGTATGATATATGTGTATGATGTGTGTTTGTGTGTGTATGATATATGTGTATGATGTGTGTGTTTGTGTGTGTATGATATATGTGTATGATGTGTGTGTTTGTGTGTGTATGATATGTGTGTATGATGTGTGTGTTTGTGTGTGTATGATATATGTGTATGATGTGTGTGTTTGTGTGTGTATGATGTGTGTGTTTGTGTGTGCATGATGTGTGTGTGTGTGTATGATATGTGTGTATGATGTGTGTGTTTGTGTGTGTATGATATATGTGTATGATGTGTGTGTGTATGATATATGTGTATGATGTGTGTGTTTGTGTGTGTATGATATATGTGTATGATGTGTGTGTGTATGATATATGTGTATGATGTGTGTTTGTGTGTGTATGATATATGTGTATGATGTGTGTGTTTGTGTGTGTATGATATATGTGTATGATGTGTGTTTGTGTGTGTATGATATGTGTGTTTGTGTGTGTATGATATATGTGTATGATGTGTGTTTGTGTGTGTATGATATATGTGTATGATGTGTGTGTTTGTGTGTGTATGATATATGTGTATGATGTGTGTGTTTGTGTGTGTATGATGTGTGTGTTTGTGTGTGTATGATATATGTGTATGATGTGTGTGTTTGTGTGTGTATGATATATGTGTATGATGTGTGTGTTTGTGTGTATGATATATGTGTATGATGTGTGTGTTTGTGTGTGTATGATATATGTGTATGATGTGTGTGTGTGTGTGTGTATGATATATGTGTATGATGTGTGTGTGTGTGTATGATGTGTGTGAGAGATTTATGCAAAACCTGACCCAGTTTCTGTACAAAACACACACACATTTTTCAATTGAATTTTCAATTTCTATAGCACTCTCTCTCTCTCTCTCTCTGTGTCCCCCTCTATCTCTCTGTCTCTCTCTCTCTCTCTCTCTCTCTTTCTCTCTCACTCTGTGTCTCTGTCTCACTCTCTCTTTCTCTCTCTCTCTCTCTGTCCCCCTCTATCTCTCTGTCTCTCTCTTTCTCTCTGTATCTCTCTCTCTCTCTCTCTCTCTCTCTCACTCTGTCTCACTCTCTCTTTCTCTCTCACTCTCTGACTGTCTCTCTCTCTCTCTCTCTCTGTCTCTCTCTCACTCTCTCTCTGTCTGTCTCTCTTTCTTTCTCGCTCTCTCTCTGTGTCTGTCTCTCTCTCTCACTCTCTTTCTCTCTTGTACCTTCAGTATCTCTCCACGTTTGAAGCTCAGCTCGTCGTCTGCAGTAGCATTGAAGTCGTACTTGGCGATGGCCTCCATGACAGAGGCTCAGAGTCACGTCACTCACGTGTTGATCACGTTCTGGAGGAGAGAGTTTCAGCTTCTATAGCTGCTATAAAACAGATATAAGAGACATAGATAAATAACTCTGTAAACTAGAATGAACTCGTGTGTAAAATCCAGCTGTTTGTCATCCTTGTTCAGGGAGATGATGATGATGATGATGATGATGATGATGATGATGATGATGATGATGATGATGATGAGAGCTCTGAGTTGTTGAACAGTGGAGATTTACTTCCAGGATAATTTGTTTGTTTATTCAAATCTAAATATAAATCTAAAAAACACACAAAATAAACACAACACCTCCTACAGGTTTGCTCACAACCCACTACACTCAGCTTCTTATTTTATATTTGAAAAACATTTCATTTTATTTATATAACTGTAATATTCAAATCTATTAATATTAATTTTAATATTAATTCTATTAATAGGAATAATCCTTTAAAGCACATAAAACCCTTAAAACACCAAAATCATAGTTATAGAAATAAGGTGAACAGAGATGAGTAGAGATGAATAGATATGTGTAGAGACGTGTAGAGATGAACAGAGATGAATAGAAATGTGTAGAGATGAATAGAGATTATTAGACAGGTATAGAGATGAATAGAAATGTGTAGAGATGAATAGGGATAAAAAGAAATGTGTAGATGTGTAGAGATGAAAGGGGTTGTTGTGAAGATGAATAGAGATGTGTAGAGATGTGTGGAGATGAATAGAGATGTGTAGAGATGAATAGAGATGATTAGACAGGTATAGAGATGAATAGAAATGTGTAGAGATGAATAGGGATGAAAAGAAATGTGTAGAGATGAAACAGAGATTAGTAGAGATGAATAGAGAAGAACAGAGATGAGTAGAGATGAGTATATATGAACAGAGATTAGTAGAGATGAATAGAGATGAACAGAGATGAGTAGAGATGAATAGAGATGAGTAGATATGAACAGAGATGAGTATAGATGAATAGAGATGTGTAGAGATGACTAGATATGTGTGAAAATGAATAGAGATGTGTAGAGATGAGTAGATATGAGTAGAGATGTGTACAGATGAATAGAAATATGTAGAGATGAATAGAGATGAGTATATATGAACAGAGATTAGTAGAGATGAATAGAGATGAGTAGATATGAACAGAGATGAGTAGATATGCGTAGAGATGTGTAGATATGTGTAGAGATGACTAGAGACGAGTAGAGATGAATAGAGACGTGTAGAGATGAGTAGAGACGTGAAGAGATGAATAGAGACGTGTAGAGATGAATAGAGACGTGTAGAGATGAGTAGAGACGTGTAGAGATGAGTAGAGACGTGTAGAGATGAATAGAGACGTGTAGAGATGAGTAGAGACGTGTAGAGATGAGTAGAGACGTGTAGAGATGAATAGAGACGTGTAGAGATGAATAGAGACGTGTAGAGATGAATAGAGACGTGTAGAGATGAATAGAGACGTGTAGAGATGAGTAGAGATGAATAGAGACGTGTAGAGATGAATAGAGACGTGTAGAGATGAATAGAGACGTGTAGAGATGAATAGAGACGTGTAGAGATGAATAGAGATGTGTAGAGATGAATAGAGATGTGTAGAGATGAATAGAGACGTGTAGAGATGAATAGAGACGTGTAGAGATGAATAGAGACGTGTAGAGATGAATAGAGATGTGTAGAGATGAATAGAGACGTGTAGAGATGAATAGAGACGTGTAGAGATGAATAGAGATGTGTAGAGATGAATAGAGACGTGTAGAGATGAATAGAGATGTGTAGAGATGAATAGAGATGAGTAGAGATGTAAGAGAATCTCAGTATCTCGGTGTTCCTCAGCAGCTCTGAGTGAAAAGGAGAAACACTCACCCTAAAATCAGGAGCCTCCGCAAACCAGCAGCGCTTTAGATTCACTTCCTGTTGTGTTTTAAATCCTGAATAAAGCCAAGCACCGAGTAATAAACACTTCCGGGTGAGATATGTATCTGCATGTATAGTGTTGTATCCAGAGGTGTGTTGGAGTTCTGTGCGCGAGAACAGCACGAGCTTCTTTCCGTCTGCGTACCTGTCACTACCCGAGAGCCTCAGTGCGCATGCTTCAACAAGGCGCGCCTGCGCGGTGAAGCGTGTCGGCAGGAGACAAGCGCGCATGCGCACTGGACTGCAACAGGCTGTCTGTGTGTGTGTACACATATATTGCGGAGGCTCCTGATTTTAGGGTGAATGTGTGTGTGTGTGTGTGTGTGTGTGTAGAGAGAGAGAGAGAGAGAGAGAGAGAGAGATTTCTTTTTTGTTTATTAAAGTTAAGATTTGTATAACACTGAACATAGGAAAAAAATACAAGAGATTTTCTGACCATTAGACACTGTGTGAGGTGGAACGGAAAACTAATCAAATTAAAAATAAAAATAAAAATAACCAGGAAATCACCAGAACACTTTAAACTAATTAATAACGTATAATAATCACAGAAATAAGTAAACTAAGCATGAATATCATCTTTAGTGTGGTTTACTGGTCATAGATGTCATTTCTGTGAAGTGGGTGTGGTGTTTGTGTACATGTGGGTGTGGTTTGTATGGGTGTGGCTGTTGTATGTGTGTGTGTGGTTTGTATGGGTGTGGCTGTTGTATGTGTACATGTGGGTGTGGTTTGTATGGGTGTGGCTTCTGTGGTTTGTGGGTGTGGCTGTTGTATGTGTGGCTGTTGTATGTGTGGGTGTTGTTTGTGGGCGTGGTTTATGTGCAGTGTGGGAATCTCCATATGAGCACGGCTCCATCTGTGCTGGTGGTGATGAGAAATCTGCTGTTGGGACACAAACACACGCTGCTGATGCTGCCGCTGTGGCCGACACCCACATGTGTGACATCACCTTCAGCGTAACGCCACACCTTCACCAGCTTCTCATCACCACCTGGTGAAGAGGTAAGAGTGTTAATATGAGTTTTATTATGATGTCATTACTGCGTTATAGATATTAATAACACAGTGATGTAAGATCTCTCTCTCTCTCTCACCAGTGATGAAGTGTTGTCCATCAGCACTGATGTCCATGCCGTTAATGGCCCCCGACTGCGAGGCCTCCAGCTCTCTAATGGCCGCTCCATCATACACCTCCCAGTAGCCAATCTGACACAAAGGTCAAAGGTCAAAAGTTAAGACAGAACCATCCTCTTCCATTCTATCTTATTATATCCTTTCTCTGCTGTTGCTCTCTCTCTGACTCTCTCTCTTCCTCACACACACACACACACACACACTCTCAGGGTGGTACCTTCCTGTCTGTTCCACCGGTGATGATCTGATATTCTTCAGGATGATAACAGACGCTTTTGAACATTGTGTTCGCTAAAACCATCTGATTCCTCACAAAGCGCCTGGAGAAAAAAAAAAGAGAGAGAGAGAGAGATGTGAGACAGTATAAATGGTGCACATCCTGCACATGCTTGGTGGATCTTCACTCACACTAGGTCCCAGATGATGCAGGTTCCGTCTGAACTGGCTGTCACACACTCCTTATCGTTACTTTTAATCTTGATGGCATTGACTGAAGCTTTGTGCTCCTTCATGCTGGTGATGAGTCTGTGTGTGTCCTGCAGGATCTCCCACACTCGCACCTACACCAGCATCATGCAGTAAACCATCACAACCTGACACATCACATCACAATACATACAACACACGGAGTCTTCCTGCCTGTCCCACACAGATAAAGACTAACAGCTTAATACAGCAGTTTAACCAAGCCCACCTGTCCGTCTCCTCCTCCGCTAACGAGGCGTGTGCAGTCGCTGGCGCTCGTTAACGCTGTCACGCCCATATTGTGAGCGCTGGGGATCATCAGCATCAGACGGCCGGTCTCAGGAGTAAACATACGGATTTTCCCATCGTTCCACCCTGCACAACATTAAACAACAAAAACTTTTCCTTTAACACTTTCCTTTAGCACACGTTTTCACCAACAATACAAAATTATTATCGTATTAGCAGTGTGTAGTGGGGGAGGTTCTCACCGCTGTAGATGCTCTGGCCATCTTGCATGATGCCGATCGCGTTACACGTCATGTTCGGGACTCTGATCCGTAAAAGCTCTTTACAGGAAGATGTGTGCCAAACACGGATATCATCCTGAGAGCAAGAGGCAAAGAGCTCTGACGTTCCTCTGAGAGAGGGAGAGAGAGAGAGAGAGAGAGAATGGTGAAACAGTAAGACCTAGTGGTGATGATGAGAACAGCAGGTCAATCTCAGAGTCTTACACTGGAAAGGCTGTGTCCCAAACCGCACTGCTGTGGCTGGTGGCGATCAGCTCCGGAGTGAAGTCGATGTAGCCGAACCTGTAAATCTGAGACGCCTCAGTGCCCACAAACACCTGCTGACCTTCACCATGCAGAGCCACAGACGACACACCACCCTCCAGAGTCACACTCCTGCACACACACACACATACACACACACCTACATTCTAATTGCCTTATATTCTCACTGACATAATCTCTCACTGTCTCCAACTCTGTCTTACTGTCTCACTCTCTAATTGTCTCACTCTCTAATTGTCTCACTCTCTAACTGTCTCACTTGATGGTTTTAAAGGTTGTGCTGGAACAGAGGCTGAACATCCCGTCTCCTGATCCCACCAACATATCTCCAGTCTTCAGCATCTTCAGAGCATTTATACCCTACAACACACACACACACCTCCCATCACTGTTTCAGATCCATACAGCAACATATAAATAAATGAAATGAATTCATCATATTAAAGGTGTTTAAAGTTGTGTGTTATTGATCTGTGTTATCTTCATGCTCACTTTGCTGAATTTGTGTTTCTGAGGTCCACAGCTGTTCAGCAGGCAACTCTTCAGGTTCACTCGGAGCACATCTCCGCTCGTAGTGCCGCAGTAGAAGAAAGAGTCGTCTTCTGCAATCTACACACACCAAAACATTCACCCTGATTGGTTAGGAATCGATTACTTTTCTGTAAAAGGCGGCTCTAATAGGACACTAATTGTTGTTATCGTTGCTATAGTAACAGTACAATCGCAGGAACTGGAATTAACAGGAACTAACTCAATATATGAGAACACAGCTAAAGATGCTGCATATGTTTATACAATCCATTTAAATAAATGATTTTATAATCATGTTATAATGAAACTCCTCTCACCTCGATGCACTTAATTACCCTCTTTAACTGCCCCGTTTGACACTCAGTGGGGCGGATCTTCCTGTTGGGCAGGTCGAGCTCCCACACACGGAGCGTACCACTGCAGGGAGTAAACAAATAAAACTAGATTTGTAAAGTTCGTCGAGACAGACTTTGATGCTGGCTTGACGAAGCAAATAGTCGTAGTGTCCGATGCTTTTTGGAGACGGGTGGAGACATTGGATGGCAACATATTTGGTGGAGAGCAGACAGATAGGTTCCTGATTCATCTGGATGCGAGTGGATCGATAGGGTGCCAATACTTTTGGAAGCGGGTGGATATGTCACCAGAACACACATCATGCAGTTCCCCTCATTGTGCTGAACGTTTTGATGTGTCACATGTGTATGTTGGAGCAATTTTGCAATTCTGCTTATTCTGGGGCCGTGGCGCGCACGTGACGTCACATGATACAAGTCTCAAAGTTCCCCTCATTGTGCTGAGTGTTTATATATTTCACGTGTATGCTGGAGCAATTTTGAAATTCTGCTTTTTTGGGGGGTGTGGCATGCACGTGACGTCACCCGACACACGTCACAAAGTCCCCCTCATTGTGCTGAATGTTTTGATATGTCACATGTGTATGTTTGGGGTAGTTTTGTGATTTGGGGAATTTTGGGGCGGGGCTATACCGGAATTCCGAAATTTCGATCGGATCCAAAATATACAGCTTCATCCCGACCAAGATTCTGAAGGAGCTGGCCGAGTTTGGTGTCGATATCTCGAAAGCCCACCGAGTTATAAACCTCCAAAATTTTGAATGGAATTCTATCTGGAAAAAGGCCACTTTGGGCTTCCGTACCGGGAATTTCGGAATTCCGATCGCTTAGAAAAGTAATATCAACAAACTTCAGACCAGGCCCAACAACCGTGTTGAGTTTGTTGCATGTCGCTCGAAAGCTCTAGGAGGAGTTACTCTTGATAATTAATTGTCTAAGAAAAATAATCCTAAAAAGCTTAAATAGGAAAACAGTATGCTGGCTTTTTCAAGCCTGCATAATACACACTTTACATCACCAACAGTCACGATTACAGAGCAGATGTTCAACATCTGGCAGAATGAATTCAGTTCTGATCACCAACACAAGATAAAAAGAATGGCTGGCATCTACCATGACAAATTTACTGAGGTGAAACGGTCAGAAATAAGAATGACCCTCTTTATACCAAATCTAATCGCTTACTAGAGACCTGTTCAAAGTTTTTGCCCTGGAGCCGTGAAGCTAATGTAGCTAAGGAGTCGTAGAACTGTATAACCAACACTTAGGGACTTCGTGTTTAGGAAAAATGAAAATAAACCAAATTAACAAACAGGCCACGCCTTCATACTTTAGGCCACACCCCCAGCTGACCACACCCCTGCACATGTGAACACGTCTCAGTGTTCAGGTGTTTTTCGGCTCTGTGACTCTTACTGTCCTGCTGAGACGAAGACGTCATCGCTCAGGTTGCAGTAGTTGATGGTGAGACAGTGGCCTGTGCTTTGAGCCGACGCCGGACTCCCGCAGATCGCCTCCTTCTTCTCCACATTCCACACCACGATACTGAACACACACACACACACACACACAGAACTTTTCATATTTATTACAGAACTGAACTTCAGTTAAAAAAAATGATGCACTTTTAATACAAACAAGAACTGTGTCTCCCTGGAGTCAGAGACACAATACACACGATACACATGATATACACTACACAACACACACACACCATGGGTCATATCCAGAGACGGTGATGTTCATCTACAAGCTGTCAGGACTTTTGTGAGGAAATTTGTGTGTATTTGAGTTTGATGAGTTTGGTAGTCGCAGTGTAACTACTGATGCTCTGAGAGCTAGAAAACTCTGGGACGTTGTGAATGGTGACATTTTCTGTGTTGATTTGTTGTCATCTCGTGTGTTTACTCTGACTTACTGATCATCTGCTGCACTACAGACAAACTGTAACAACGATCTGAGACACGCCTCTGTTTTATACACACTCTGCCCCTGTGAGTAGTTGAGACACGCCTCTGTTTTACATACACTCTGCCCCTGTCAGTAACTGAGACACGCCTCTGTTTTACACAAACTCCGCCCCCGTGAGAAACCGAGACACACCTGTTTTACACAAACCCCGCCCCCGTGAGTAACTGAGACATGCCTCTATTTTACACAAACTCCACCCCCATGAGTAACTGAGACACGCCTCTGTTTTAGACAAACTCCGCCCCGTCAGTAATTGAGACACACCTGTAAATACTGATGAATGTTACTTTAGTGTTAATCCTGACTGCGCGTGCTCACACACACACACACACACGCACACACACGTCGTAGACAGACAGTTTATGGTGAAACAGACTGAACTTCACCTGCCGTCATCTTGTCCTCCCAGAGACACCAGGTATTTCTCATTTGGAGAGAACGCAAGCGCTTCCACTTTGGCCTTGTGGAGGACGAGCCGAGCGTGAATGTCTCGTGTAGCATAATCCCAGATTATCACATCAGCCTGAGGAACGAGTTATTCCAATTACACAACAGCGTGATGAGAGAATGTGGAATAAGTTTAGTTTTAGTCATGATGAAATCCTGAAATCATCCTCACCTGATTTACAAACATTTAATTAGCAAAAAGTGGCCTCAAAAAAGGCAATGGAGGATTAATAATTAATATAAATTATTACACAACAACAACAACATAAAAAGAACCAATCGATCAATCAGTTGGCACTCCTGTGTGGTTTCTCCAGGGTTTGATGTTCACCTTGAAGCCCATGAAGGTGACCTGTCCTGACGCCACGTACTTCCCGCTCCTGGACACAGACACACACGAGACATTGTTGGTGTGTCCTCGGAGGAAGCTCTGCTTTCCGTCCCATAGGTTCTTGATGATCATCGTGCACCCGAGCGGGTAGATGAGGTGCTCTTGGTCCGGGTGGACTCGCAGTCCAGAGAACACGTGACCTGGAAACGGAAAGAGGAAATGAAAGCACACTGCTATAGTTTTATCTTTAAAGCTTCAGGTTTCAGCCTCGATCCTGTGCTCAGATGACTGTGTTTCTGGAGTGTCCCGCGTTCTCCACATGTCTGTGTGGAACTTCCTCCAGGTTCTGCGCTTTGTTCTGACCTCACAAACACATCCCAGTGAAGAAGTGTGTGTGTGTGTGTGTGTGTGGTGATCTCCTCTGGCCAGGATAAAGCACTTAGTGAAGATGAATGAGTGGAAAGTGGCTGATGAAGTGGAAACCAAAACCCATCAAACTCTACACTAACAAAACATTCCTCTCCTCTGCGACCTAACTGCATAATACATTCTTTATGAGCGTTTCAGATTGTTAGAATAAAATAAACATCTTGTTTTCTCTGTTATCTTCCATGACATGATCATTTTCACCCAGAGTAGAATTATTTATGAGATTTCTTACAGTTGAATATTACCTGAGTGAAAAAAACCTTTAATGCTCCAGCTATGTATCTTCTCCTTCACGAGGTTCACGTGTCTGACCAGGTCAATAGGATCGCTGACGGCAACAAATCCTCTACTTGCAGAATTCATTTGCTTTTTGGAAAGTTCACAGTAAGCTATGTGTGCTGTGCCCAGTTTCACAATGCGTTCACTAACATGACAGATTTGTGGCTTGATAGTTTAATAGTGCCTTTTACATGTATTTTGTCCATTTTGCTTGAAAATTCCTTCAGGATGCCATCTTTAAATGCTTGTCTAATCGACACTTCTAAGGCAGATTTTGATTGGATAATGAAAAAGAAAACCACCATTTCATTGGTCAATACGGTGACACGGCGTACTTACGTATCTCTACCCAGTGTAAATATTCGTTAAGTATAAACAGTCGCGCTAACCCCGCCCCTCCCCCGCCCGTCGCCTCCCCCTACACCAAAAATTGTCTCTTCGGGTTTGCATCAATAGATAGATAGGTTTCTGTCAGTGGAACGTTCAGAAAGTTCCTCACAGAAGCACACACTGAGCCTTGTCCCAGGCTCTGTCTGAAATTCATCACAATAATGTCTAATCGAGAGAGTCTGTATTTCAAAATAATGACATTTATCATTTAGGATGTTCTAGTTGTAATTAAGTCACTCATATTTACTGAGATTTAGTCCAAGAAAAGTCGCCTTTCCTGCCCTGAGGGGGTCTGGGTCTAGTCTGAGGAGCAGCACAGGACCCGAGATCATTCTAGAAGCTTCTCTCAGAACGAAATGATCATTCATTACTACTTTATTAGTTTATTATGAGCTTCTACACCGTTTACTGTGGTTTAGTCTAATATTAAAACTTTTAGATTTATACTCTTGTCATTTTCCTCAGTGTGTGTGTGTGTGTGTGGTTCTACAGTACCGTTCTAATATCAGCTCTTACCGTTGAACCCAATAACGGATTCGAGCTGTAGTTCCTGAACCTCCTGCCCTTCTCCTGTCGCCATCAGAGAATCTCACAGAGAAACAACAAACTCACAGCAAAATGACAACAAACTGCACACAGGTTAAAAGTTTAGAAACCGAAGATTCCCCAGCAACCGGAAGTGTTTGACCGTAACTAAGCGACGGCGGTGACGTCACCACCCGCGACCCACACTGCATCTTCATTGTTTTCATTGTTATTAAGGACTCATCTCTTTATCCTCGTACTGACCACTGGTCAGTGTCTAATGATCTAACTAATAATGTGTCCTCTGTACAGATAGAACCAGGCATAATGACAGATCATAAAGGAATATTTATTCAAATAAACAAAGAGTAACTATTAGAAATGAAATAACAGATTGCTTTAAAACTGAATTTCTAAAAAATAAAGATGAAAAGTGTTATTGAAAAATACAGATCGATTTAGAAAAATCATATGAAAAGTATTGGGAATGAATGAGGTTTAATATCAGAACAGCATTTATTAATCAAGGAACACTGAAAGCAAAAAATAAAGAAAAATCAATGATTGAGGAAATTTTTAATGTGTGTAAATAGAAAAAGGAAGTTTTGACTGATTGTGAGTCACAAAAAATTAGAATGACTACAAACTGAATTAGATCATAACTACAAGAATAAAGCAAGAGGAACCTTCATTAGATCCAGACTTAAATGGTTTAAAAAAGGGGGAAAAAACACAAGATATTTTTTTTTTGGCCTTGAAAAAAGGAACAGTGACTTTACATTATCAAGAAAATAGGAGCTAATTCTTCAGTTATTTATAAATATATTGCTCAGTTTTGTTTAGTAATTATTAGTTAGATCAGTTATTTATAAATACAGTAATACCTTGACTTACGAGTTTAATTGGTTCTGTGACCGAGCTCGTAACTCAATTTGCTCGTATATCAAATTAAATTTCTCCATTAAAATGAATTGAAATGCTATTAATCCGTTCCAGCCCCCAAAAAACCACACCGATTTTTTTTACGTGTTTTTTAAATAAGAATATGTACTTTATAAATAACAAATAATGTATAAAAAATAATAATACATAAAAGAGAATGTAAAGAAATAAACTGGTTTTATTAAGTGTATGTATGTTGAACATCAGACGAAGATGCTGGCGGAGGGGGAGGAGATTGGTGGAGGAGGGGGGCGGAGTTTTTCATTTCGTGCTCTATCGCTTAACCTAACTTACTCGCTACACACTTAATGCTACAATTAATTGCTAGGTTTAACTTACACACTATGCTACACTTTATCGCTAAACTTAATTGCTACTTTTTTTTAAAAAAAAAAAATTCACTTCACTTAATCATCTTCTTCTCTGACTTCTGCCTTTTTCTCCACACTTTCCTCGCTTTCACTTGCAGAGCGTTTCAATAAAAACCTGTCCAAGGAGGTTTGTTTCTTCCTCCCTTTCAAAATGTTTGGAAAATGAGTGATGAGTGATGAAGTGTCTTTACACAGCGCCAACGCACGACCTGGAGAGATAACCACGTGAACTGACCACTCGCTGGGCGACCGAGTGGCGGCTCGTATCTCGGAAAACTCGTAAGTTGATTCACTCGTAAGTCAAGGTTTCACTGTATATTGCTCAGTTTTGTTTAGTAATTTGTAATCTTCCATATCAGCTTCTTCTAATATTAATACGTTTTAAGATAAGTTTGTGAATGATTCCAAAAAAATAGACCAAAAATCTCAGAATATATGTGATAAAAGAAATAGACATTAAGGAGTTGAGAGAGTGCATTAACTTATTAAAAAATAACAAATCTCATGGTAATGATGGGCTAACGGGAGAATTTTCTTTTTTTTACTACTAGTATTTGTTGAAGCTACACAAAACTGTGAATTGCCTGTTTCGTTAAAACGAGGAGTTATAACACTGATCCCCAAACCGAATAAAGACAAGATATTTATTGAAAATTGGAGGCCTATTAGTTTGCTCAATAATGACAGTAAATTGTTTTGCAATGATTTTTTTAGTATTAGACATGATTGATTATAATCACTGTATTGAGGATGATAGTTTTATTTTATTGATTGATTTTTATGAAGCATTTGATACCATAGTTTTATTTTTAAAGTTTTTAAATTGTTTGGTTTTGGAGATATGTTTTGGAAGGCAGTTAAAACATTGTATAGTGGTTGTAGCTCCGTCAAACTTGCTCATGGAAATTTACAAAGATTTGATATTCATGGTGGCATTAGACAAGGATGCCCTCTCTCCCTCTCAGGTTTTAGCATTAGTATGTAAAAAGAAATCAATTTAATGGTATCACAGTTTTAGGAGTACAATTTGAAGTTTGCTGTTGTGAAGTTTGCTGTTGAAAAAGCCAGTTTGCTGATGACACTGAAGTTTTTTTGAAAAACAAATTTGCAGTACTCAGAATAATCAGATATATTGTGGAATTTACTGGTGTTTCAGGCCTTAACATGTATTTAGTAGGGCTGGGCAATGATTACAGTTTTTTAATCGCATGATTTCTCTGTGATTAATCACACTGTTATACACAAAACTGAAAAGTCTATCTATCTATCTATCTATCTATCTATCTATCTATCTATCTATCTATCTATCTATCTATCTATCTATCTGCCTA